>NW_026278149.1:0-1475 GCF_023373465.1 Oncorhynchus keta | reverse complement strand
GACAGTAGGTGGAACATTAACATTACAGTCAATGGGGACAGTAGGTGGAACTTTAACATTACAGTCAATGGGGACAGTAGGTGGAACTTTAACATTACAGTCAATGGGGACAGTAGGTGGAACATTACAGTCAATGGGGACAGTAGGTGGAACATTAACATTACAGTCAATGGGGACAGTAGGTGGAACATTAACATTACAGTCAATGGGGACAGTAGGTGGAACTTTAACATTACAGTCAATGGGGACAGTAGGTGGAACTTTAACATTACAGTCAATGGGGACAGTAGGTGGAACATTACAGTCAATGGGGACAGTAGGTGGAACATTAACATTACAGTCAATGGGGACAGTAGGTGAACATTACAGTCAATGGGGACAGTAGGTGGAACATTACAGTCAATGGGGACAGTAGGTGGAACTTTAACATTACAGTCAATGGGGACAGTAGGTGGAACATTAACATTACAGTCAATGGGGACAGTAGGTGGAACATTAACATTACAGTCAATGGGGACAGTAGGTGGAACATTAACATTACAGTCAATGGGGACAGTAGGTGGAACATTACAGTCAATGGGGACAGTAGGTGGAACATTAACATTACAGTCAATGGGGACAGTAGGTGAACATTAACATTACAGTCAATGGGGACAGTAGGTGGAACTTTAACATTACAGTCAATGGGGACAGTAGGTGGAACATTACAGTCAATGGGGACAGTAGGTGGAACATTAACATTACAGTCAATGGGGACAGTAGGTGGAACATTAACATTACAGTCAATGGGGACAGTAGGTGGAACATTACAGTCAATGGGGACAGTAGGTGGAACATTAACATTACAGTCAATGGGGACAGTAGGTGGAACATTAACATTACAGTCAATGGGGACAGTAGGTGGAACTTTAACATTACAGTCAATGGGGACAGTAGGTGGAACTTTAACATTACAGTCAATGTGGACAGTAGGTGGACATCATTACAGTCAATGGGGACAGTAGGTGGAACATTAACATTACAGTCAATGGGGACAGTAGGTGGAACTTTAACATTACAGTCAATGGGGACAGTAGGTGGAACATTAACATTACAGTCAATGGGGACAGTAGGTGGAACATTAACATTACAGTCAATGGGGACAGTAGGTGAACTTTAACATTACAGTCAATGGGGACAGTAGGTGGAACTTTAACATTACAGTCAATGGGGACAGTAGGTGGACATTAACATTACAGTCAATGGGGACAGTAGGTGGAACATTAACATTACAGTCAATGGGGACAGTAGGTGGAACATTAACATTACAGTCAATGGGGACAGTAGGTGGAACATTAACATACAGTCAATGGGGACAGTAGGTGGAACATTAACATTACAGTCAATGGGGACAGTAGGTGAACATTAACATTACAGTCAATGGGGACAGTAGGTGGAACTTTAACATTACAGTCAATGGGGACAGTAGGTGGAAC
>NW_026278148.1:230000-245662 GCF_023373465.1 Oncorhynchus keta | reverse complement strand
CCTGACAGAGCACCCATTAGTTCACTATGGGTGATAAAACACCTTTCCTAGCCCAGTAGTTTAACACCTGACAGAGCACTCGTTCTCAGTAAAAACACCTCCCCTGTTTAACACCTGACAGAGCACTAGTTCCTATGGTGATAAAAACACCTTCCTAGTTTTACCCAGTAGTTCTAACACCTTAGTTTTAACAGACAGCACTAGTTCCTATGGTGATAAAAACACCTTCCTGACCCAGTAGTTTAACACCTTACAGAGCACTAGTTCTATGGTGATAAAACACCTTCCCTGACCCAGTAGTTTTAACACAGAGCACTTTCCCTGTGGTGACAGAGCACTAGTTCCTATGGTGATATTTAACACCTTACAGAGCACTTTGGGTGATATAACGCTTGTACATAATTGCAAAGATGACATAATGACTTATGAATCAATAATCGTGCTGCGTATCTTTTGAAAATCTTCAGAAAGTGATGCTAAGCAATGATACCATGTTGGATATAAAGTGTTTGTTCAAACCTCATATTTATTCTCCAGCTCTTGTATCTTCCCTGCCCCCCAATACACCACGACGAGCCAGTAATACCAGGAGTTCAGCTCCCCCTGTACACAGACCACCAGTCCTGAGGCCCTGCTACAGGCTTTTAATGAACTACTAGGACCCGAAGACCAAGATTTTCATTCCAGGTTTTGATTCCAGTTCATTTAGCATGTGTGTGATCCAGCTCATCAAGCTCGACGTGGTATGGTATATTTTCAGATTATACTGTATATATATTTGTATTACCTAACCGCTCCACGTTCCCATCGAACTTCAAATGGACAGAATCTGTCTGAAGTATCAAACATTCCTTTATTCAGAAACACTAATGAGCACAGAGTAGCCAGAATGTTATCCATTTCTCACACACACACACACACACACACACACACACACACACACACACACACACACACACACACACACACACACACACACACACACACACACACACACACACACACACACACACACACACACACACACACACACCTACACCCACACTTGCTGAGATAATTACTGAGGGGATCCGTACTCTTTTTCATCTTGGAGGTGCATTACTTCACCACCCGACTGCTCTTTTCATCTTTATTACCTTCCCAACGTTGCTGAGATAATTAGTTTTGATTCCACATTTTAGCATGTGTGATCCACCATCAAGCTCGGGAGTATGCTATTTTCATCTTGGAGGTGCCCATGTTCAAATGGACAGAATCTGTCATCACATTCTGAAACACTAATAGCCCAGAGTAGCCCAGTATTATCCATTTCTCACACACACACACACCGGACACCACACACACACAGACACCCCTACCAGACACCCCCACACACACCCACACACCAGACACCCCTCTACACACCCTACCGGACACCCCTACCAGACACCCTCCCACACCCCTGAGACACTTCACCACCAGACACCTTTTCATCTTGGAACACATGAGTTGCATCACCCTGGACCAGACACCCCTACCGGACACCCCTACCAGACACCCCTACCAGACACCCCCATCAGACACCCCTACCAGACACCCCTACCAGACACCCCTACCAGACACCCCTACCAGACACCCCTACCGGACACCCCTAACACCCCCATCACACCCCTACCAGACACCCCAGACACCCCTACCAGACACCCCCATACACCCTACCAGGACACCCCCACAGACCCCCTACCAGACACCCTACCAGACACACCCCACCAGACACCCCCGGACACCCCATACATCAGACACCCCCGAACCCCTACGGACACCCCCATCGGACACCCCTACCCAGACACCCCTACCGGACACCCCTACCGGACACCCCTACCAGACACCCCCAGACACCCCCAGACACCCCTACCGGACACCCCCACCAGACACCCCTACCAGACACCCCCATCGGACACCCCTACCAGACACCCCTGCCGGACACCCCTACCAGACACCCCTACCGGACACCCCTACCGGACACCCCTACCAGACACCCCTACCAGGACACCCACTACCAGACACCCCTACACCCTACGGACACCCCTACCACCCCTACCGGACACCCTACAGACACCATCGGACACCCCACCCCTACCAGACACCCCTACCGGACACCCTACGGACACCCCTACCCGGACACCCACCCTACCGGACACCCCTACCGGACACCCCTACGGACACCCCTACCAGACACCCCTACCAGACACCCCTGCGGACACCCCTACAGACACCCCTACCGGACACCCTACGGACACCCCTACCGGACACCCCACGGACACCCCTACCGGACACCCCTACCGGACACCCCTGCTACCGGACACCCCTACAGACACCCCTACCGGACACCCCTACCGGACACCCCTACCAGACACTCCTACAGACACCCCTACGGACACCCTACCAGACACCCTATCAGACACCCCTACCAGACACCCCTACCGGACACCCCTACCGGACACCCCTACCGGACACCCCTACCGGACACCCCTACCAGGACACCCCTACCAGACACCCCTACCAGACACCCCTACGGACACCCCCATCGGACACCCCTACCAGACACCCCTGCCAGACACCCCTACCCGACACCCCTACCGGACACCCCCATCGGACACCCCCATCAGACACCCCTACCCCAGACACCCCTACCAGACACCCCCATCGGACACCCCTACCAGGACACCCCCCACCGACACCCCTACCAGACACCCCCGGACACATGGACACCCCATACCAGGACACCCCCACCCTCGGACACCCCTACCAGACAGACACCCCTGCCGGACACCCCATCAGACACCCCATCGGACACCCCATCGGACACCCCCATCAGACACCCCCACCGGACACCCCCATCAGACACCCCATCAGACACCCCTCAGACACCCCTACCGGACACCCCACTGGACACCCCATCACACCCCTGTCAGACAACCCCATCAGACACCCCCTATCCGACACCCCCATCGGACACCCCCATCAGACAACCCCATCAGACACCCCCACGGACACCCCCATTGGACACCCCTGTCAGACAACCCCATCAGACACCCCTACCGGACACCCCCATCAGACACCCCCATACCCCTACCGGACACACCCACCAGACACCCCCATCAGAAACCCTCATCAGACACCCCTACAGGACACCCCATCAGGACACCCCACCGGACACCCCCATCGGACCCCTGTCAGACACCTACCCCATCAGACACCCCTACCGGACACCCCCATCGGACACCCCCATTGGACACCCCATCAGACACCCCATCAGACACCCCCTACCGGACACCCCCATCAGACACCCACCCCATACATCTGTCAGACACCCTACGGACACCCCATCAGACACCCCTACGGACACCCCCATCAGACACCCCTGCCGGATCCCCCATCAGACACCCCTACCGGACACCCCATCAGACACCCCCAACGGACACCCCATCACCCCTATACTCTAGGGACACCCCTAGGACATTACCAGACACCCCTACCAGACACCCCTAGACTACACCCCTACCAGACACCCTACCAGACACCTACCAGACACCCCCATCGGACACCCTACCAGACACCCCCTACGGACACAACACACCCCTACAGAACACCCCTAGACACCCCCATACACCCCTACCAGACACCCCCATTACCAGTCAGCCTACCAGACACCCCTACCGGACACCCCCATCAGACATACACCCCCGCGGAGTTCAGTAGTCATCATAGACACCCCTACAGGACACCCCTACAGGACACCCCCACTGGACACCCCATACACCCCTGTCAGTAGTACCCCTACCGGACACCCCCATCGGACACCCCCATAGACAACCCCATCAGACACTAGGACACCCCCATCGGACACCCCTTCAGACAACCCCATCAGTACCGGACACCCCATCAGACACCCCCATCAGTCGCCCCTACCCGGACACTACCAGACACCCCCATCAGAAACCTCATCAGACACCCCTACAGGACACCCCTAGTACACCACCACCGTCACACCCCTTAGTCAACCCCATCAGACACCCCCTAGGACACCCCCATACACCCCCATTCACCCCCATCAGACACCCCATCTCAGTAGTAGACACCCGCGTTCACCCCCATGGACATCCCTGTCAGACACCCTACCGGACACCCCCATACACCCCTAGTCAGACACCCCTACCGGATCCCCATTAGACACTGGACACCCCCATCAGACACCCCCCCAGGACACCCCCATCAGACACCCCTATACTCCCATCAGACACCCCTCATACTCCCAGTAGACACCCCTACCGGACACCCCCATAGACACCCCCATCACTGCTCCTGGGGTCTCATCGGATATTCACGATACTGAGAGGAGTAGGCATCAGACTGTACCAGTCTGACTAACACCAGGCTCTAGTCTATATATTCATACTAGTAGTAGTCATTAGTCTGCTCTAGTCTATATATTCATACTAGTAGTAGTCATTAGTTCTGCTCTAGTCTATATATTCATACTAGTAGTAGTCATTAGTTCTGCTCTAGTCTATATATTCATACTAGTAGTAGTCATTAGTCCTGCTCTAGTCTATATATTCATACTAGTCGTAGTCATTAGTCCTGCTCTAGTCTATATATTCATACTATTAGTAGTCATTAGTCTGCTCTAGTCTATATATTCATACTAGTAGTAGTCATTAGTTCTGCTCTAGTCTATATATTCATACTAGTAGTAGTCATTAGTCCTGCTCTAGTCTATATATTCATACTAGTAGTAGTCATTAGTCCTGCTCTAGTCTATATATTCATACTAGTAATACTAGTAGTAATCATTAGTCCTGCTCTAGTCTATATATTCATACTAGTAGTAGTCATTAGTCCTGCTCTAGTCAATATATTCATACTAGTAATACTAGTAGTAATCATTAGTCCTGCTCTAGTCTATATATTCATACTAGTAGTAGTCATTAGTCCTGCTCTAGTCTATATATTCATACTAGTAATACTAGTAGTAATCATTAGTCCTGCTCTAGTCTATATAGTCATACTAGTAGTAGTCATTAGTCCTGCTCTAGTCTATATATTCATACTAGTAGTAGTAATAATCATTAGTCCTGCTCTAGTCTATATATTCATACTAGTAGTAGTCATTAGTCTGCTCTAGTCTATATATTCATACTAGTAGTAGTCATTAGTCCTGCTCTAGTCTATATATTCATACTAGTAGTAGTCATTAGTCCTGCTCTAGTCTATATATTCATACTAGTAATACTAGTAGTAGTCATTAGTCCTGCTCTAGTCTATATATTCATACTAGTAGTAGTCATTAGTCCTGCTCTAGTCTATATATTCATACTAGTAGTATCATTAGTCCTGCTCTAGTCTATATATTCATACTAGTAGTAGTCATTAGTCCTGCTCTAGTCTATATATTCATACTAGTAGTAGTCATTAGTCCTGCTCTAGTCTATATATTCATACTAGTAGTAGTCATTAGTCTGCTCTAGTCTATATATTCATACTAGTAGTAGTCATTAGTCCTGCTCTAGTCTATATATTCATCTATAATACTAGTAGTAGTCATTAGTCCTGCTCTAGTCTATATATTCATACTAGTAGTAGTCATTAGTCCTGCTCTAGTCTATATATTCATACTAGTAGTAGTCATTAGTCCTGCTCTAGTCTATATATTCATACTAGTAGTAGTCATTAGTCCTGCTCTAGTCTATATATTCATACTAGTAGTAGTCATTAGTCCTGCTCTAGTCTATATATTCATACTAGTAGTAGTCATTAGTCCTGCTCTAGTCTATATATTCATACTAGTAGTAGTCATTAGTCCTGCTCTAGTCTATATATTCATACTAGTAGTAGTCATTAGTCCTGCTCTAGTCTATATATTCATACTAGTAGTAGTCATTAGTCCTGCTCTATTCTATATATTCATACTAGTAGTAGTCATTAGTCCTGCTCTAGTCTGTATATTCATACTAGTAGTAGTCATTAGTCCTGCTCTAGTCTATATATTCATACTAGTAGTAGTCATTAGTCCTGCTCTAGTCTATATATTCATACTAGTAGTAGTCATTAGTCCTGCTCTAGTCTATATATTCATACTAGTAGTAGTCATTAGTCCTGCTCTAGTCTAAACATTCTGGTTGATGTGAAACAACGTCATCATCTCATTGGCTGTTGCTGATTACTGTTCTCAAAACGTGTCGTTACACATCTCACACCACAAGAGCATTACAGATGTTGTACCGATAAAATCAAACATGTTTAATTTATCAGGACGTCTGGAACGGCTCAACGACGGGATCGGCAGCCCTCAGATTGTGTTTCTGACCCGCTCACATTAAACAGGGTCGGTGACAGCCACGGGCCCCCGGGGTAGGCAACGACATGCGGATTTAGTCTCCAATCTCAAAGCCTTGTCTGGGATAGCTATATTGGGGCCCAAAACACGGCTTAACCTGATTGTAACCCCCTGTTCTTCGTCAGTGGAGGGGAAGAGAGAGGAACGAGACATAACACATAGAAACAACAGATCGGTTTAGCCACGACCAACTTCATGGTGATGAATGAGTGAATGAGTGTCCAGTCTACATGTTAGAGAATGAACAACCCAACTCAGCTCAAAATCAACCAGCAGAGAGAGAGAGAGAGAGAGAGAGAGAGCTCAGATACGACAACCGTTACAAGGAGTCTGGCTTGTTTTGTTTGTTTGTGTGTGTGTGTGTGTGTGTTTCTGTGTGAAATATGCGTGTTGACCTGCATAGTGCCATTTTACAAGCAATAAACCAGGCTCTGGTGCTAACCACCACTTTCCACTGTGAAGAGACAGAGCGGAGACTCTGACACATGCCATTTTACAAGCCTCAGGAAAGCTACCATTCATAAAACATTATTGTGCTTGAGTTGAGCTATAATCACAGCTGGTGCAGAATGATGTCAGCTGGAACCTCTGTTTTCAGACCAGATGAATTATATAGCAATATGCATCTCTTTACCACAGTGGTGAAGACTGATCAGTTAGCCAGATCTCTTTACCACAGTGGTGAAGACTGATCAGTTAGCTGGATCTCTTTACCACAGTGGTGTAGACTGATCAGTTAGCCGGATCTCTTTACCACAGTGGTGTAGAATGATCAGTTCGCTGGATCTCTTTACCACACTTGTGAAGACTGATCAGTTAGCTGGACCTCTTTACCACAGTTGTGTAGAATGATCAGTTAGCCGTATCTCTTTACCATAGTGGTGTAGACTGATCAGTGAGCTGGACCTCTTTACCACAGTGATGAAGATGTTTTCCAACTTTTCCTCATCTCCCTTATAATGCAACTAGCCCCGATGCTCCTCCCTCTTTTCCACCTGCCCTGCTTACAAAGTTTCTCCCTGCAGGCGGTCCGGTCCCTGAGTCAGAGGTGCTAAAGGAGCTCCTTAAACGACACCCTTTCTTCTTTAAGCTTTGCTGCCTCTATAATCACCAAGACTATCTCTGACTTTTTAAACCCGTCTCTTCTCTCAGAGGAGGTCCCCATTGCTTGGAAGGCAACCAAGGTTCGTCCTTTATGTAAAGGGTGAGATCAAGCTGATCCTAACTGTTATGGGCCAATTTATATTTTGCGCCGTTAATTAAACGTTTTGGAAAAACTTGTCAATAATCAGCTGACTGGGTTTCTTGATGTCTGTAGTATTCTCTCTGGCAATCTGGTTTCTTGATGTCTATAGTATTCTCTCTGGCAATCTGGTTTCTTGATGTCTTTAGTTTTCTCTCTGGTATGCAATCTGGTTTCTTGATGTCTTTAGTATTCTCTCTGGTATGCAATCTGGTTTCTTGATGTCTTTAGTATTCTCTCTGGTATGCAATCTGGTTTCTTGATGTCTTTAGTATTCTCTCTGGTATGCAATCTGGTTTCTTGATGTCTTTAGTTTTCTCTCTGGTATGCAATCTGGTTTCTTGATGTCTTTAGTATTCTCTCTGGTATGCAATCTGGTTTCTTGATGTCTTTAGTATTCTCTCTGGTATGCAATCTGGTTTCTTGATGTCTTTAGTATTCTCTCTGATTTGCAATCTGGTTTCTTGATGTCTTTAGTATTCTCTCTGGTATGTAATCTGGTTTCTTGATGTCTATTGTATTCTCTCTGGTTTGCAATCTGGTTTCTTGATGTCTTTAGTATTCTCTCTGGTTTGCAATCTGGTTTCTTGATGTCTATAGTATTCTCTCTGGTTTGCAATCTGGTTTCTTGATGTCTTTAGTATTCTCTCTGGTTTGCAATCTGGTTTCTTGATGTCTATAGTATTCTCTCTGGTTTGCAATCTGGTTTCTTGATGTCTATAGTATTCTCTCTGGTTTGCAATCTGGTTTCTTGATGTCTATAGTATTCTCTCTGGTATGTAATCTGGTTTCTTGATGTCTTTAGTATTCTCTCTGGTTTGCAATCTGGTTTCTTGATGTCTATAGTATTCTCTCTGGTTTGCAATCTGGTTTCTTGATGTCTTTAGTATTCTCTCTGGTTTGCAATCTGGTTTCTTGATGTCTATAGTATTCTCTCTGGTATGTAATCTGGTTTCTTGATGTCTTTAGTATTCTCTCTGGTTTGCAATCTGGTTTCCGCTCAGGTTATGGATGTGTCACTGCAACCTTAAAGGTCCTCAAAAATGTCACCATTGCCCTGGATTCTAAGCTATACGATGTCGGCGTATTGGTCTCTCTAAAGGGACTTTGGTCTCTCTAAAGGGACTTTGGCCTGGATTGCTAACTACCTCTCTGAAAGAGTGCAGTGTGTCAGAAGATCTGCTGTCTCAGCCCCTGCCTGTCACCAAGGGTGTACCCCAAGGCTCAATCCTAGGCCCCACGCTCTTCTCAATTTACGTCAACAGAGAAAGTGACAGACGGACAGAGATCACCAGAGCAAGTGAGAGATCACCAGAGAGAGTGACAGAGACGGAGATCACCAGAGAAAGTGACAGAGTGACAGAGATCACCAGAGCAAGTGACAGATATCACCAGAGCAAGTGACAGAGATCAACACACAGAGAGAGAGAGAGAGAGAGAGAGAGAGAGAGAGAGAGAGAGAGAGAGAGAGAGAGAGAGAGAGAGAGAGAGAGAGAGAGAGAGAGAGAGAGAGAGAGAAAGAGAGAGAGAAAGAGAGAGAGAGAGAGAGAAAGAGAGAGAGAGAAAGAGAAAGAGAAAGAGAAAGAGAAAGAGAAAGAGAAAGAGAAAGAGAGAGAGAGGGTCAAAGTCAAATTGAGGAGCTGATAAATGGACACCCCAAAAGCCATTGTGTTTGATGGATGGTCCCCTAACGGGAGCAGTTTGCCCAGTCACCCAGCTGGGTTTCATGTGCTTTTGATTACTCCTCACCGTTTAGTTCCACAGAATTACATGGCAACTAATGGACTTTTAATGGTTATAGTTCTCTCTGCTCTTTAATGAGCACAGAGCTGCCTGAACCAGTGTGTGTGCGCGTGTGTGTGTCCATGCGTGTGTGTGTGTGTGTGTGTGTATGTGCGTGTGTGTGTGTGTGTGCGTGTGCGTGTGTGTGCATGCGTGTGTGTGTGTGTGTGTGTGTGTGTGTGTGTGTGTGTGTGTGTGTGTGTGTGTGTGTGTGTGTGTGTGTGTGTGTGTGTGTGTGTGTGTGTGTGTGTGTGTGTGTGTGTGTGTGTGTGTGTGTGTGTGTGTGTGTGTGTCCATGCGTGTGTGTGTGTTTAATGAGCAAGCTGGCGTAGCTGCACCCGTAGGTTCGCTCTAATGACTGTTGGAAATTTGGCAACTGTTCAGTTTGGTGGTTATGTTCTATTTATTTATTTATTTCCTAGTTTACTACTTTGTTGTGTGAAAGTCTATCTGCTACTTGACAGTGTTGTTTTGTTGTGTGAAAGTCTATCTGCTACTTGACAGTGTTCTTTTGTTGTGTGAAAGTCTATCTGCTACTTGACAGTGTTGTTTTGTTGTGTGAAAGTCTATCTGCTACTTGACAGTGTTCTTTTGTTGTGTGAAAGTCTATCTGCTACTTGACAGTGTTCTTTTGTTGTGTGAAAGTCTATCTGCTACTTGACAGTGTTCTTTTGTTGTGTGAAAGTCTATCTGCTACTTGACAGTGTTCTTTTGTTGTGTGAAAGTCTATCTTCTGCTTGACAGTGTTCTTTTGTTGTGTGAAAGTCTATCTGCTACTTGACAGTGTTCTTTTGTTGTGTGAAAGTCTATCTACTACTTGACAGTGTTCTTTTGTTGTGTGAAAGTCTATCTGCTACTTGACAGTGTTCTTTTGTTGTGTGAAAGTCTATCTGCTACTTGACAGTGTTCTTTTGTTGTGTGAAAGTCTATCTGCTACTTGACAGTGTTCTTTTGTTGTGTGAAAGTCTATCTGCTACTTGACAGTGTTCTTTTGTTGTGTGAAAGTCTATCTGCTACTTGACAGTGTTCTTTTGTTGTGTGAAAGTCTATCTGCTACTTGACAGTGTTCTTTTGTTGTGTGAAAGTCTAATAACTGTGTCATTACGTGGTTAATTTCTCTTGGTCTTGGTCTCGTCCTCCCTCTGTTCTGTGTGCTAACAAGCCCTACCAATGACCCCCATCATCACAATTCCTCCAGGTCTAGGGGTATCCCGTTTTCAGACACACCTACACACACACATATATTGGTTGTCCATTTTATGACATCAAAGTGCAGTTTGACAAGAGACTGTAGGATCTCAGGAGTCTATTTGAATGATGGGGAGGAGGTGACTGGGTTCAAGCTCTAGTAAATGACCTTTCCCCACAGAGGTTATAGGTTTAGTAGACCTATCTGTCTGTGTGTGTGTCTGTCTGCGTGTGTGAACGTGTGTGTGTGTGTGTGTGTGTGTGTGTGTGTGTGTGTGTGTGTGTGTGTGTGTGTGTGTGTGTGTGTGTGTGTGTGTGTGTGTGTGTGTGTGTGTGTGTGTGTGTGTGTGTGTGTGTGTGTGTGTGTGTGTTAATGGGGCGTTAACAGCTGCTTTCTAATGAGAGTCAGTTTACTGGACCTAATTAAGCAGAAAATGGCCACATACCTCCAATGCTAAAGTAGTTGTGTGTGTGTGTGTGTGTGTGTGTGTGTGTGTGTGTGTGTGTGTGTGTGTGTGTGTGTGTGTGTGTGTGTGTGTTGTTTGTGTGTGTGTGTGTGTGTGTGTGTGTGTGTGTGTGTGTGTGTGTGTGTGTGTGTGTGTGTGTGTGTGTGTGTGTGTGTGTGTGTGTGTGTGCGGGACCCAAAACAGATGGCCCAAGGACCTTAGAGCATCCCGACACTTTGCCTGTGCTGCACAGGCAGTCGGACACTCAACGCCTAAAACAAGGCACTCCACCTGGCGTCACTGTTAACACTGTCCCCCCGCAAACAGGATCATTATCCTGTCAAAGGTTCCTGTGTAATATTATATTGTATTGTCACTATAATATAAGAGGTTTTTAAAGTTTGAAAAATGTAAATCCTTACAGGAACAAAACGTTTGCAATAGAAAAAAGATATACACTTGTAGGCAGTAGGGCAGCTGGTTGTTTTCCTGTACACACACCCTGACCTTTGACACACACCGTAACCTTTGACACACCATGACCTCTGCAAGTCACTCCTTCACATTGTGACAGGTCTCAGAGTCTCCCCTTCACATTGTGACAGGTCTCAGAGTCTCCCCTTCACATTGTGACAGGTCTCAGAGTCTCTCCTTCACATTGGGACAGGTCTCAGTCTCTCCTTCACATTGTGACAGGTCTCAGTCTCTCCTTCACATTGTGACACGTCTCAGTCTCTCCTTCACATTGTGACAGGTCTCAGATCCTCTCCTTCACATTGTGACAGGTCTCAGAGTCTCTCCTTCACATTGTGACAGGTCTCAGATCCTCTCCTTCACACTGTGACAGGTCTCAGATTCTTCCTTCACACTGTGACAGGTCTCAGAGTCTCTCCTTTTCATTGTGACACGTTCAGTCTCTCCTTCACATTGTGACAGGTCTCAGATCTCTCCTTCACATTGTGACAGGTCTCAGATCCTCTCCTTCACATTGTGACAGGTCTCAGATCCTCTCCTTCACATTGTGACAGGTCTCAGATCTCTCCTTCACATTGTGACAGGTCTCAGAGTCTCTCCTTCACGTGACACGTCTCAGATTCTTTCCTTCACACTGTCAGGTCTCAGAGTCTCTCCTTCATTGTGACAGGTCTCAGAGTCTCTCCTTCACATTGTGACAGGTCTCAGATCCTCTCCTTCACATTGTGACAGGTCTCAGACATTGTGACAGGTCTCAGAGTCTCCCCTTCACATTGTGACAGGTCTCAGAGTCTCCTTCCTTGACAGGTCATTCTCTCCTTTCACACTGTGACAGGTCTCAGAGTCTCCCCTTCACATTGTGACAGGTCTCAGTCTCTCCTTCACATTGTGACAGGTCTCAGTCTCCCTTCACATTGTGACAGGTCTCAGAGTTTTCATTGTGACAGGTCTCAGAGTCTCTCCTTCACATTGTGACAGGTCTCAGAGTCTCTCCTTCACATTGTGACAGGTCTCAGTCTCTCCTTCACATTGTGACAGGTCTCAGTCTCTCCTTCACATTGTGACACGTCTCAGAGTCTCTCCTTCATTGTGACAGGTCTCAGTCTCTCCTTCACATTGTGACAGGTCTCAGAGCCTCCTTCACATTGTGACAGGTCTCAGAGTGACTCTCAGTCTTTTCATTGTGACAGGTCTCAGAGTCTCTCCTTCACACTGTGACAGGTCTCAGAGTCTCTCCTTCAGAGTCACTGTGACGGGTCTCAGAGTCTCTCCTTCACATTGTGACAGGTCTCAGAGTCTCTCCTTCACATTGTGACAGGTCTCAGATCCTCTCCTTCACACTGTGACAGGTCTCAGAGACTCCTTCACATTGTGACAGGTCTCAGAGTCTCTCCTTCACACTGTGACAGGTCTCAGATCCTCTCCTTCACATTGTGACAGGTCTCAGATCCTCTCCTTCACACTGTGACAGGTCTCAGATCCTCTCCTTCACATTATGACAGGTCTCAGAGACTCCTTCACATTGTGACAGGTCTCAGAGTCTCTCTTTCACACTGTGACAGGTCTCAGATCCTCTCCTTCACATTGTGACAGGTCTCAGAGTCTCTCCTTCACACTGTGACAGGTCTCAGAGTCTCTCCTTCACATTGTGACAGGTCTCAGAGTCTCTCCTTCACACTGTGACAGGTCTCAGATCCTCTCCTTCACATTGTGACAGGTCTCAGAGTCTCTCCTTCACATTGTGACAGGTCTCAGAGTCTCTCCTTCACATTGTGACAGGTCTCAGAGTCTCTCCTTCACACTGTGACAGGTCTCAGAGTCTCTCCTTCACATTGTGACAGGTCCTAGAGTCTCTCCTTCACACTGTGACAGGTCTCAGATCCTCTCCTTCACATTGTGACAGGTCTCAGAGTCTCTCCTTCACATTGTGACAGGTCTCAGAGTCTCTCCTTCACACTGTGACAGGTCTCAGATCCTCTCCTTCACACTGTGACAGGTCTCAGATCCTCTCCTTCACACTGTGACAGGTCTCAGAGACTCCTTCACATTGTGACAGGTCTCAGAGTCTCTCCTTCACACTGTGACAGGTCTCAGATCCTCTCCTTCACATTGTGACAGGTCTCAGAGTCTCTCCTTCACACTGTGACAGGTCTCAGAGTCTCTCCTTCACATTGTGACAGGTCTCAGAGTCTCTCCTTCACACTGTGACAGGTCTCAGATCCTCTCCTTCACATTGTGACAGGTCTCAGAGTCTCTCCTTCACATTGTGACAGGTCTCAGAGTCTCTCCTTCACATTGTGACAGGTCTCAGAGTCTCTCCTTCACACTGTGACAGGTCTCAGAGTCTCTCCTTCACATTGTGACAGGTCTCAGAGTCTCTCCTTCACACTGTGACAGGTCTCAGATCCTCTCCTTCACATTGTGACAGGTCTCAGAGTCTCTCCTTCACATTGTGACAGGTCTCAGAGTCTCTCCTTCACATTGTGACAGGTCGCAGAGTCTCTCCTTCACATTGTGACAGGTCTCAGAGTCTCTCCTTCACATTGTGACAGGTCTCAGAGTCTCTCCTTCACACTGTGGCAGGTCTCAGAGTCTCTCCTTCACATTGTGACAGGTATCAGAGTCTCTCCTTCACATTGTGACAGGTCTCAGAGTCTCTCCTTCACACTGTGACAGGTCTCAGATCCTCTCCTTCACATTGTGACAGGTCTCAGAGTCTCTCCTTCACACTGTGACAGGTCTCAGATCCTCTCCTTCACACTGTGACAGGTCTCAGATCCTCTCCTTCACACTGTGACAGGTCTCAGAGACTCCTTCACACTGTGACAGGTCTCAGAGTCTCTCCTTCACACTGTGACAGGTCTCAGATCCTCTCCTTCACATTGTGACAGGTCTCAGAGTCTCTCCTTCACACTGTGACAGGTCTCAGAGTCTCTCCTTCACATTGTGACAGGTCTCAGAGGTTCTCCTTCACACTGTGACAGGTCTCAGATCCTCTCCTTCACATTGTGACAGGTCTCAGAGTCTCTCCTTCACATTGTGACAGGTCTCAGAGTCTCTCCTTCACATTGTGACAGGTCTCAGAGTCTCTCCTTCACACTGTGACAGGTCTCAGAGTCTCTCCTTCACATTGTGACAGGTCCTAGAGTCTCTCCTTCACACTGTGACAGGTCTCAGATCTTCTCCTTCACATTGTGACAGTTCTCAGATCCTCTCCTTCACATTGTGACAGTTCTCAGATCCTCTCCTTCACATTGTGACAGGTCTCAGAGTCTCTCCTTCACACTGTGACAGGTCTCAGATCTTCTCCTTCACATTGTGACAGGTCTCAGATCCTCTCCTTCACATTGTGACAGTTCTCAGATCCTCTCCTTCACATTGTGACAGGTCTCAGAGTCTCTCCTTCACACTGTGACAGGTCTCAGATCTTCTCCTTCACATTGTGACAGTTCTCAGATCCTCTCCTTCACATTGTGACAGGTCTCAGTCTCTCCTTCACATTGTGACAGGTCTCAGATCCTCTCCTTCACATTGTGACAGGTCTCAGAGTCTCTCCTTCACACTGTGACAGGTCTCAGATCCTCTCCTTCACACTGTGACAGGTCTCAGATCCTCTCCTTCACATTGTGACAGGTCTCAGATCCTCTCCTTCACATTGTGACAGGTCTCAGATCCTCTCCTTCACATTGTGACAGGTCTCAGAGTCTCTCCTTCACACTGTGACAGGTCTCAGATCCTCTCCTTCACATTGTGACAGGTCTCGGATCCTCTCCTTCACATTGTGACAGGTCTCAGAGTCTCTCCTTCACATTGTGACAGGTCTCAGAGTCTCTCCTTCACATTGTGACAGGTCTCAGTCTCTCCTTCACATTGTGACAGGTCTCAGATCCTCTCCTTCACACTGTGACAGGTCTCAGATCCTCTCCTTCACATTGTGACAGGTCTCAGAGCCTCCTTCACATTGTGACAGGTCTCGGAGTCTCTCCTTCACACTGTGACAGGTCTCAGAGTCTCTCCTTCACATTGTGACAGGTCTCAGAGTCTCTCCTTCACATTGTGACAGGTCTCAGAGTCTCTCCTTCACACTGTGACAGGTCTCAGAGTCTCTCCTTCACATTGTGACAGGTCTCAGAGTCTCTCCTTCACATTG
>NW_026278148.1:200000-225000 GCF_023373465.1 Oncorhynchus keta | reverse complement strand
AGCCATTGATTCTTGACGAATATAACTCATAATTGCCTCATGAGATTAGTTCAACTGACATATAACCTTGTTTTACTCAAATGTTTGTAAATAATGTAAATGCAAACAAACACTGGATAACCTCAAAACATCGTTCAAATTATCATTTTGATATCATGTTGAGTACTCATACTATAGCTGCTTCTGGGCAGAGTCAGATCCACGTAAACATCAGCCATAAACAGAGTCAGACCCACGTAAACATCAGCCATAAACAGAGTCAGACCCACGTAAACATCAGCCATAAACAGAGTCAGACCCACGTAAACATCAGCCGTAAACAGAGTCAGACCCACGTAAACATCAGCCATAAACAGAGTCAGACCCACGTAAACATCAGCCATAAACAGAGTCAGACCCACGTAAACATCAGCCATAAACAGAGTCAGACCCACGTAAACATCAGCCATAAACAGTCAGACCCACGTAAACATCAGCCATAAACAGAGTCAGACTCACATAAACATCAACCGTAAACAGAGTCAGACCCACGTAAACATCAGCCATAAACAGAGTCAGACCCACGTAAACATCAGCCATAAACAGAGTCAGACCCACGTAAACATCAGCCATAAACAGTCAGACCCACGTAAACATCAGCCATAAACAGAGTCAGACTCACATAAACATCAACCGTAAACAGAGTCAGACCCACGTAAACATCAGCCGTAAACAGAGTCAGACTCACGTAAACATCAGCCGTAAACAGAGTCAGACCCACGTAAACATCAGCCATAAACAGAGTCAGACCCACGTAAACATCAGCCGTAAACAGAGTCAGACCCACGTAAACATCAGCCATAAACAGAGTCAGACCCAGAGTCAGACCCACGTAAACATCAGCCATAAACAGAGTCAGACTCACGTAAACATCAGCCATAAACAGAGTCAGACCCAGAGTCAGACCCACGTAAACATCAGCCGTAAACAGAGTCAGACCCACGTAAACATCAGCCATAAACAGAGTCAGACCCAGAGTCAGACCCACGTAAACATCAGCCATAAACAGAGTCAGACCCACGTAAACATCAGCCATAAACAGAGTCAGACCCACGTAAACATCAGCCATAAACAGAGTCAAACCCACATAAACATCAGCCATAAACAGAGTCAGACCCAGAGTCAGACTCACGTAAACA
Organism: Oncorhynchus keta; assembly: GCF_023373465.1. Taxonomy (NCBI): domain Eukaryota; kingdom Metazoa; phylum Chordata; class Actinopteri; order Salmoniformes; family Salmonidae; genus Oncorhynchus; species Oncorhynchus keta. The sequence continues at coordinate 223,822 of NW_026278148.1, read as the reverse complement.
ACAGCCATAAACAGAGTCAGACTCACATAAACAACAGCCGTAAACAGAGTCAGACCCACATAAACATCAGCCATAAACAGTCAGACCCACGTAAACATCAGCCATAAACAGAGTCAGACCCACGTAAACATCAGCCATAAACAGAGTCAGACCCACATAAACATCAGCCGTAAACAGAGTCAGACTCACATAAACATCAGCCATAAACAGAGTCAGACTCACGTAAACATCAGCCATAAACAGAGTCAGACCCAGAGTCAGACCCACGTAAACATCAGCCATAAACAGAGTCAGACCCACGTAAACATCAGCCGTAAACAGAGTCAGATCCACGTAAACATCAGCCATAAACAGAGTCAGACCCAGAGTCAGACCCACATAAACATCAGCCATAAACAGAGTCAGACCCAGAGTCAGACCCACATAAACATCAGCCATAAACAGAGTCAGACTCTCGTAAAAATCAGCCATAAACAGAGTCAGACCCACATAAACATCAGCCATAAACAGAGTCAGACCCACATAAACATCAGCCATAAACAGAGTCAGACCCACATAAACATCAGCCATAAACAGAGTCAGACCCACGTAAACATCAGCCATAAACAGAGTCAGACTCTCGTAAACATCAGCCATAAACAGAGTCAGACTCACATAAACATCAGCCATAAACAGAGTCAGACCCACGTAAACATCAGCCATAAACAGAGTCAGACCCACATAAACATCAGCCATAAACAGAGTCAGACCCACATAAACATCAGCCATAAACAGAGTCAGACCCACGTAAACATCAGCCGTAAACAGAGTCAGACCCAGAGTCAGACCCACATAAACATCAGCCATAAACAGAGTCAGACCCACATAAACATCAGCCATAAACAGAGTCAGACCCACATAAACATCAGCCATAAACAGAGTCAGACTCTCGTAAACATCAGCTGTACACAGTCAGACCCAGAGTCAAACCCACAAACATCGTCCATAAATAACATTTGGTGTGTCAACGTCAGTGGGTATGGGAACTGCACATGGTTTTTAATAGTTTTTCTTTGTGACCTATCAGACAGACAGGATGTCTGTGATGTCGTGCCAACACCTTCATCATCATCCTGACCAAACATCCAATGTCCTTCTCCAGCCAACTTTAAGCTAAATGGTAGCCCAGCCATGCTGAGGGATGGGGCTGGGGTTAGAGGGGCTAGGTAACGATGGGGCTAGGGACCTACAAATGTGACCACTCTCAAATTTATACACAGCTCTCTAGATGCAAGGACTGACAATACGGGACATCCACATTGAACAGGTTCCCAGATCCCAGACCGTACAGTAGCTTTAAAAGCATGGTAATCCCAGCCCCTCCAACCCTAGCTCCTCTAACCCTAGCCCCATCATTACCTAGCCACTCCAACCCTAGCCCCTCTAATCCAAGCCCCATCGTTACCTAGCCCCTCCAACCCTAGCCCCATTGTTACCTAGCCCCTCTAACCCTAGCCCCATCGTTACCTAGCCCCTCCAACCCTAGCCCCATCGTTACCTAGCCCCTCCAGCCCCTCCAGCCCTAGCCCCTCCAGCCCCTCCAGCCCCTCTCTAGCCTCTCCAGCCCCTCCATCCCTAGCCCCTCTAGCCCCTCCAGCCCCTCCAGCCCTAGCCCCTCCAGCCCCTCCAGCCCCTCTAGCCTCTCCAGCCCCTCCAGCCCTAGCCCTCCAGCCCCTCCAGGCCCTCCAGCCGTAGCCCCATCGTAACCAGTAAGTATATATAGTGACCCATAAGGTAGCGCATAATAAACTGATGTATCTGTCATGGCCAATCCCGGGACTTGTTAAACATCTCAATGTAAGATTCAGGGCTATTAACGGACTCTGAAATAAAGACGTGGGCCATAAACCCCAGGCCAAGGAGACAACTGGTGCTCCCCAACCTGCCAAAGGGACTGATCATATAATAAGAGGGGAAAGACACACGTGTGCACGGAACACCCAGCTAACACATAACGTTCTGAGAACCATATGTTTGATAGAGCTTGGTTAGAGTCCAATGGTTATTTTGTGGGAATTTCATTACTTCTGCATAACTTTTTCTGCAGTTTTCCTCATGGTTCTATTTAAAGTCACATTCTAAAAATGTTCAGAGAACATTAAGAAACAACGTTCATTTGTGGGAATTTCATTACTTTAGTGTAACATTTTCTGCAGTTTTTTCTTTCCAGGGAACCATAGTAAAACGTTCTCAGAACCTCCCTGCAACCTAAAAATGTACCTTCCCAGAACAGGTGAAATTTTCACTTCTGTTCTCAGAATGTTTATTTTTATTTTTTAATTATCCTTTATTTAACAGCTCTGTATGAGTAACATTTTCGTATGAGTAAAACAACATGGCATCCTAGCTCCATCTTGGTGGCGCAGTTGTCTAATTCCATGGACAGAGAACAGAAGGTCAGAGGCTCAGATCTCACTGACACTGTGCCACAATAAAACAATAAATGTGTTTGCATGATTAATGCCTCAGCAAATGAATGTCCACGTGTCCTGTCAGTGCTTGGCTTTCAAAACAGTTCAACTAAGCTAACAGTTTTATTAAAGTCTTATCTCACTGCGCCACTCGGGAGACCCGGTTCCAGGGAGGTTCTGAAAACCTTTTACTATGGTTCCAGAGAGGTTATGAGAACGTTTTACTATGGTTCCAGGGAGGTTCTGAGAATGTTTTACCATGGTTCCAGGGAGGTTCTGAGAACGTTTTACTATGATTCCAGGGAGGTTCTGAGAACGTTTTACTATGGTTCCAGGGAGGTTCTGAGAACGTTTTACTATGGTTCCAGGGAGGTTCTGAGAATGTTTTACTATGGTTCCAGGGAGGTTCTGAGAATGTTTTACTATGGTTCCAGGGAGGTTCTGAGAATGTTTTACTATGGTTCCAGGGAGGTTCTGAGAATGTTTTACTATGGTTCCAGGGAGGTTCTGAGAATGTTTTACTATGGTTCCAGGGAGGTTCTGAGAATGTTTTACTATGGTTCCAGGGAGGTTCTGAGAACGTTTTACTATGGTTCCAGGGAGGTTCTGAGAATGTTTTACTATGGTTCCAGGGAGGTTCTGAGAACGTTTTACTATGGTTCCAGGGAGGTTCTGAGAACGTTTTACTATGGTTCCAGGGAGGTTCTGAGAACGTTTTACTATGGTTCCAGGGAGGTTCTGAGAACGTTTTACTATGGTTCCAGGGAGGTTCTGAGAATGTTTTTCTATGGTTCCAGGGAGGTTCTGAGAATGTTTTACTATGGTCCCAGGGAGGTTCTGAGAACGTTTTACTATGGCTCTAGCGAGGTATTTACTATGGTTCCCTGAAAGTTTCCTAGGAGATTTCATTAACGTTCTGAGAACAGGAATTACATGATATTTGAAGGTAATTAAATAACGTTGTGAGAACATGTTTCGATAAGAATTTCAATAACACTTCTAGGCTTGGTTTAACTATATCAAAACCTGTCAGTAAACTTATGGCTTAGTTTCCAGAACCAATGGAAAACCAAAACGTACATTCCCACAACTTCCAAATAACCACATGTGCTAGCTGGGCATACACACACACCCGCACACACACACACACACACACACACACACACGTTTAACACAGACACACAGAAACAAACACACACACAGGCGCACACACACACAGGTACACACACAAACACGCACACACTTGCACACACACATCATGCAGAAATAAACAAGACAAAATGAAATGATGTATTATATTTACTAACAGTAAATGAATAAAGAAAGAAAAGATTGAATTTGAGGAAGGCCATGCTAGCATATTTTCTTAGGCACGCTTTAGCTTACGCTGATGACTTCTCATTAGATATAAAGGGTTAGCTTAGCAGCTCTAAACTCTGATTGTATATCCTGTAGTTTGATTTAATAATCTTCTCAGCTAATTTTAGATTGCATTATAACCAACCATCGCTAACCTTGTTACAGTGTACGGTACTGTGCACTTGGAACTGAGAGGTGGTACAGGTTTCATTTTGAGATCCAGCGTCAGGCTGATATAGGCACCAGGGTATTTTTTCCATGTTTGTTCATATTGGTTTTATATTTGACAGGTGACACAAAAACATGTACGAAGGCTGTGTAAAATTCAATTTTTAGATACAGTATTTAATTCAGGTCATAATGGTGGTAAACTGAACCTCGTGTCCTAAGACGCTCCCATTTAAAAAGTCCTGTTAAATGTTAGGGTCATACTAAACCACAGTTTGAGTTACACTTGACTTTTGGACTGGCCTTCAAATAGTAGGACTGAGCTTGGTCACTTTAACATAAACAAATACATTGATGTATAATGGAACTCAGTCCATAAGTCTGTGTAACACACAGGAGTCACCAGTTAAGAACCAGCTGTAACACGCCTCATTATAAACTACAGCTGATGCAGAAACAAACACTAAACTAAAGGAAAACGGAACGGCGAACGCCTTTTCTTCAGTCCTGGAAGGGTTGAGTCTTCAAACTTCAGATACTAATTAAAGATCATAACTCAAAGAAAAATGGACATTATATCCTGGGGGAAGGATTTGGCCGTAATGTTGTGGTGAACTATGAGATCACCTTTAATAATATAATAATAATAATAATATATGCCATTTAGCAGACGCTTTTATCCAAAGCGACTTACAGTCATGTGTGCATACATTCTACGTATGGGTGGTCCCAGGAATCGAACCCACTACCCTGGCGTTACAAGCGCCATGCTCTACCAACTGAGCTACAGAAGGACTTTAACCTGGATCCTTCCAACCAGCTTGTACTGACTGACTTTCTCCCAACCCATATGTCCTATTGACTAAGCTCTCATTTCTCACCAACCCGTATGTTCTACTAACGTCTCATTTCTCCCAACCCATATGTTCTAATGACTAAACTCTCATTTCTCCCAACCCATATGTTCTACTGACTAACCTCTCATATCTCCCACCCCATATGTTCTACTGACTAACCTCTCATATCTCCCACCCCATATGTTCTACTGACTAACCTCTCATTTCTCCCAACCCATATGTTCTACTGACTAACCTCTCATTTCTCCCAACCCATATGTTCTACTGACTAACCTCTCATTTCTCACCAACCCGTATGTTCTACTGACTAACCTCTCATTTCTCCCACCCCATATGTTCTACTGACTAACCTCTCATTTCTCCCAACCAATATGTTCTACAGACTAACCTCTCATTTCTCCCAACCCATATGTTCTACTGACTAACCTCTCATTTCTCCCAACCCATACAGTATGTTCTACTGACTAACCTCTCATTTCTCCCAACCCATATGTTCTACTGACTAACCTCTCATTTCTCCCAACCCATACAGTATGTTCTACTGACTAACCTCTCATTTCTCCCAACCCATATGTTCTACTGACTAACCTCTCATTTCTCCCAACCCATATGTTCTACTGACTAACCTCTCATTTCTCCCAACCCATATGTTCTACTGACTAACCTCTCATTTCTCCCAACCCATATGTTCTACTGACTAACCTCTCATTTCTCCCAACCCATATGTTCTACTGATTAACCTCTCATTTCTCCCAACCCATATGTTCTACTGACTAACCTCTCATATCTCCCAACCCATATGTTCTACTGACTAACCTCTCATTTCTCCCAACCCATATGTTCTACTGACTAACCTCTCATATCTCCCAACCCGTATGTTCTACTGACTAACCTCTCATATCTCCCAACCCGTATGTTCTACTGACTAACCTCTCATATCTCCCAACCCATATGTTCTACCGACTAACCTCCGTAACATTTCCTCTGTGTGCCCGGCCTCTGAACTGACCCTGCAAAGTAGACAGACAGACAGACAGACAGACAGACAGACAGACAGACAGACAGAAGGTCCCCTCTCCAGACTCTCCCCACGGTGTCTGTCACCTGTTCGGCTCTTCCGTACCGCACTCAGAACTGAGTCAGACCTGGGTTCAAATATGACTTTCTCTTTCCAATACTTTGAGCGTTTGATTGAGTCTGCCTGAATAGGGCAGTGTTTTCACTTCCAGGGCTATCCGACTGGTTCCATTGTGCCAGACAAGATCAATGAAGCACAGCTAAAGTATTACAAACAAAAACACATAAGACAGAAACCCTGGTGTGCACTGGGTATAGACTGAGTACAGGGCTCTGATCTAAACCCTCTGGCGTGGTCGAGGATCACGCCTGACATAGCCTGTCTGCTACCAAGTCCCCCTCACCTACGAAGGCACAAGATGGAAGTCATTAAATGCACTGCTATTAGTGTCCAGACGCTGCTATTTCACACTGTCTTAGGTTCCTCTGGCGGCCATTTTAGGTCCTGTAACTGCAGCAGGGGATAAGTGCTGCGGGTCCTGGGTTTCATTGCCCCGGCACAGTTTAGCACTGGACAGCATTAGCTGTTAATGGCCCTTGTAACTAAAAGGGGTGATGCAGACGGCCCGGATTGAGCCCATAAAACCACGGAGGAGACATTTGGCGAAGTAAGGGTGCTGAGATACTGGAAGAGGGATAGATAAGAACTATAAATGAAATCACAGCACATAAACCTAGCCTCCCTAAGGTCCAGCTCTGATGTCAGGGAATAAAGTTGGAGAGTGTTTTCTACCTGACCGCAACTTGTTGTTGAAGTGCTTCCCACCGGGAACACACTGGTTGAATCAACGTTGTTTCCACGTCATTTAAATGACATTATGTTGAAACAACGTGGAATAGACGTTGAATTGACGTCTGTGCCCAGTTGGTTGTCATAGAGGTAATAGGCTACTACTGTCTACTACTTACTAAAACGACATACTGTGTACTAATAATACTACATGTGTATTTTCTACTACTTACTAAAGCAATATACTGTGTACTAATAATACTACATATGTATTTTCTACTACTTACTAAAACGACATACTGTGTACTAATAATACTACATGTGTATTTTCTACTACTTACTAAAACGACATACTGTGTACTAATAATACTACATATGTATTTTCTACTACTTACCAAAACGATATACTGTGTACTAATAATACTACATATGTATTTTCTACTACTTACTAAAATGACATACTGTGTACTAATAATACTACATGTGTATTTTCTACTACTTACTAAAGCAATATACTGTGAACTAATAATACTATGTGTATTTTCTACTACTTACTAAAGCAATATACTGTGAACTAATAATACTACGTGTATTTTCTACTACTTACTAAAGCAATATACTGTGAACTAATAGTACCTCGTATTATTTAGAACGTAATGTTTAGTAAAGACTAACACAGTAATTACCAAATATCACCACACTAGAATCACTCATTCTAAGAATGCAGCATCAAATACGCTGCTTGTTTGTTTTGTTACAGCGCCTCCTCTTATCTCATTATCAGCTGTTGGCAAACACACGTGAGTCTGGAAAGACCGTTCTCTTCCTCGTTCAGCATTACTAGATAGTTGCTGGGTCGGTCAGTGTTACTAGGTGGTTGCTGGGTCGGTCAGTGTTGCTAGGTAGTTGCTGGGTCGGTCAGTGTTACTAGATAGTTGCTGGGTAGGTCAGTGTTACTAGATAGTTGCTGGGTCGGTCAGTGTTACTGGGTGGTTGCTGGGTCGGTCAGTGTTACTAGGTGGTTGCTGGGTGGGTCAGTGTTACTAGGTGGTTGCTGGGTGGGTCAGTGTTACTAGGTGGTTGCTGGGTCGGTCAGTGTTACTAGGTGGTTGCTGGGTAGGTCAGTGTTACTAGATAGTTGCTGGGTCGGTCAGTGTTACTAGATAGTTGCTGGGTCGGTCAGTGTTACGAGATAGTTGCTGGGTCGGTCAGTGTTACTAGATAGTTGCTGGGTCGGTCAGTGTTACGAGATAGTTGCTGGGTCGGTCAGTGTTACTAGATAGTTGCTGGGTAGGTCAGTGTTACTAGGTGGTTGCTGGGTCGGTCAGTGTTACTAGGTGGTTGCTGGGTAGGTCAGTGTTACTAGATAGTTGCTGGGTCGGTCAGTGTTACTAGGTAGTTGCTGGGTCGGTCAGTGTTACTAGGTAGTTGTTGGGTCGGTCAGTGTTACTAGATAGTTGCTGGGTAGGTCAGTGTTACGAGATAGTTGCTGGGTCGGTCAGTGTTACTAGGTGGTTGCTGGGTCGGTCAGTGTTACTAGGTAGTTGTTGGGTCGGTCAGTGTTACTAGATAGTTGCTGGGTAGGTCAGTGTTACGAGATAGTTGCTGGGTCGGTCAGTGTTACTAGATAGTTGCTGGGTCGGTCAGTGTTACGAGATAGTTGCTGGGTCGGTCAGTGTTACTAGGTGGTTGCTGGGTCGGTCAGTGTTACTAGATAGTTGCTGGGTCGGTCAGTGTTACTAGGTAGTTGCTGGGTCGGTCAGTGTTACTAGGTAGTTGCTGGGCGGTCAGTGTTACTAGATAGTTGCTGGGTCGGTCAGTGTTACTAGGTAGTTGCTGGGTCGGTCAGTGTTACTAGGTGGTTGCTGGGTCGGTCAGTGTTACTAGGTAGTTGCTGGGTCGGTCAGTGTTACTAGGTGGTTGCTGGGTCGGTCAGTGTTACTAGATAGTTGCTGGGTCGGTCAGTGTTACTAGGTGGTTGCTGGGTAGGTCAGTGTTACTAGGTGGTTGCTGGGTCGGTCAGTGTTACTAGGTGGTTGCTGGGTCGGTCAGTGTTGCTAGGTAGTTGCTGGGTCGGTCAGTGTTACTAGGTGGTTGCTGGGTCGGTCAGTGTTGCTAGATAGTTGCTGGGTCGGTCAGTGTTACTAGATAGTTGCTGGGTCGGTCAGTGTTACTAGGTGGTTGCTGGGTCGGTCAGTGTTACTAGGTAGTTGCTGGGTCGGTCAGTGTTACTAGATAGTTGCTGGGTCGGTCAGTGTTACTAGATAGTTGCTGGGTCGGTCAGTGTTACTAGATAGTTGCTGGGTCGGTCAGTGTTACTAGATAGTTGCTGGGTCGGTCAGTGTTACTAGGTGGTTGCTGGGTGGGTCAGTGTTACTAGATAGTTGCTGGGTCGGTCAGTGTTACTAGGTGGTTGCTGGGTGGGTCAGTGTTACTAGGTGGTTGCTGGGTGGGTCAGTGTTACTGGTAGTTGCTGGGTCGGTCAGTGTTACTAGGTAGTTGCTGGGTCGGTCAGTGTTACTAGGTGGTTGCTGGGTGGGTCAGTGTTACTAGGTAGTTGCTGGGTGGGTCAGTGTTACTGATAGTTGCTGGGTCGGTCAGTGTTACTAGATAGTTGCTGGGTCGGTCAGTGTTACTAGATAGTTGCTGGGTGGGTCAGTGTTGCTAGGTAGTTGCTGGGTTGGTCAGTGTTACTAGATAGTTGCTGGGTGGGTCAGTGTTACTAGATAGTTGCTGGGTCGGTCAGTGTTACTAGATAGTTGCTGGGTCGGTCAGTGTTACTAGATAGTTGCTGGGTCGGTCAGTGTTACTAGGTGGTTGCTGGGTCGGTCAGTGTTACTAGGTGGTTGCTGGGTCGGTCAGTGTTGCTAGGTAGTTGCTGGGTCGGTCAGTGTTACTAGATAGTTGCTGGGTCGGTCAGTGTTACTAGGTAGTTGCTGGGTCGGTCAGTGTTACTAGGTGGTTGCTGGGTCGGTCAGTGTTACTAGGTGGTTGCTGGGTCGGTCAGTGTTACTAGGTGGTTGCTGGGTCGGTCAGTGTTACTAGGTGGTTGCTGGGTCGGTCAGTGTTGCTAGGTGGTTGCTGGGTCGGTCAGTGTTACTAGGTGGTTGCTGGGTCGGTCAGTGTTACTAGGTAGTTGCTGGGTCGGTCAGTGTTACTAGGTGGTTGCTGGGTCGGTCAGTGTTACTAGGTGGTTGCTGGGTCGGTCAGTGTTACTAGGTGGTTGCTGGGTCGGTCAGTGTTACTAGGTGGCTGCTGGGTGGGTCAGTGTTACTAGGTGGTTGCTGGGTCGGTCAGTGTTACTAGGTGGTTGCTGGGTCGGTCAGTGTTACTGATAGTTGCTGGGTCGGTCAGTGTTACTAGGTAGTTGCTGGGTGGTCAGTGTTACTAGATAGTTGCTGGGTCGGTCAGTGTTATTAGATAGTTGCTGGGTCGGTCAGTGTTACTAGATAGTTGCTGGGTCGGTCAGTGTTACTAGGTAGTTGCTGGGTCGGTCAGTGTTACTAGGTGGTTGCTGGGTCGGTCAGTGTTACTAGGTAGTTGCTGGGTCGGTCAGTGTTACTAGGTGGTTGCTGGGTGTGTCAGTGTTACTAGATAGTTGCTGGGTCGGTCAGTGTTACTAGGTGGTTGCTGGGTAGGTCAGTGTTACTAGGTGGTTGCTGGGTCGGTCAGTGTTACTAGGTGGTTGCTGGGTCGGTCAGTGTTACTAGATAGTTGCTGGGTCGGTCAGTGTTACTAGGTAGTTGCTGGGTCGGTCAGTGTTAGTAGGTAGTTGCTGGGTGGGTCAGTGTTACTAGATAGTTGCTGGGTCGGTCAGTGTTACTAGGTGGTTGCTGGGTCGGTCAGTGTTACTAGGTAGTTGCTGGGTCGGTCAGTGTTACTAGATAGTTGTTGGGTCGGTCAGTGTTACTAGGTGGTTGCTGGGTAGGTCAGTGTTACTAGGTAGTTGCTGGGTCGGTCAGTGTTACGAGGTGGTTGCTGGGTCGGTCAGTGTTACTAGATAGTTGCTGGGTCGGTCAGTGTTACGAGGTGGTTGCTGGGTCGGTCAGTGTTACTAGGTGGTTGCTGGGTCGGTCAGTGTTACTAGGTGGTTGCTGGGTCGGTCAGTGTTACTAGGTGGTTGCTGGGTCGGTCAGTGTTACTAGATAGTTGCTGGGTCGGTCAGTGTTACTAGATAGTTGCTGGGTCGGTCAGTGTTGCTAGGTGGTTGCTGGGTCGGTCAGTGTTTCTAGTGGTTGCTGGGTCGGTCAGTGTTACTAGGTGGTTGCTGGGTGGGTCAGTGTTACTAGGTGGTTGCTGGGTCGGTCAGTGTTACTAGATAGTTGCTGGGTCGGTCAGTGTTACTAGATAGTTGCTGGGTCGGTCAGTGTTACTAGGTGGTTGCTGGGTGGGTCAGTGTTACTAGGTGGTTGCTGGGTCGGTCAGTGTTACTAGGTGGTTGCTGGGTCGGTCAGTGTTACTAGGTGGCTGCTGGGTCGGTCAGTGTTACTAGGTGGTTGCTGGGTCGGTCAGTGTTACTAGGTGGTTGCTGGGTCGGTCAGTGTTACTAGATAGTTGCTGGGTCGGTCAGTGTTACTAGGTAGTTGCTGGGTCGGTCAGTGTTACTAGATAGTTGCTGGGTCGGTCAGTGTTACTAGATAGTTGCTGGGTCGGTCAGTGTTACTAGATAGTTGCTGGGTCGGTCAGTGTTACTAGGTAGTTGCTGGGTCGGTCAGTGTTACTAGGTGGTTGCTGGGTCGGTCAGTGTTACTAGGTAGTTGCTGGGTCGGTCAGTGTTACTAGGTGGTTGCTGGGTGGGTCAGTGTTACTAGATAGTTGCTGGGTCGGTCAGTGTTACTAGGTGGTTGCTGGGTCGGTCAGTGTTACTAGGTGGTTGCTGGGTCGGTCAGTGTTACTAGGTGGTTGCTGGGTCGGTCAGTGTTACTAGATAGTTGCTGGGTCGGTCAGTGTTACTAGGTAGTTGCTGGGTCGGTCAGTGTTACTAGGTAGTTGCTGGGTGGGTCAGTGTTACTAGATAGTTGCTGGGTCGGTCAGTGTTACTAGGTGGTTGCTGGGTCGGTCAGTGTTACTAGGTAGTTGCTGGGTCGGTCAGTGTTACTAGATAGTTGTTGGGTCGGTCAGTGTTACTAGGTGGTTGCTGGGTAGGTCAGTGTTACTAGGTAGTTGCTGGGTCGGTCAGTGTTACTAGGTGGTTGCTGGGTCGGTCAGTGTTACTAGGTGGTTGCTGGGTCGGTCAGTGTTACTAGGTGGTTGCTGGGTCGGTCAGTGTTACTAGGTGGTTGCTGGGTCGGTCAGTGTTACTAGGTGGTTGCTGGGTCGGTCAGTGTTACTAGGTGGTTGCTGGGTCGGTCAGTGTTACTAGATAGTTGCTGGGTCGGTCAGTGTTACTAGATAGTTGCTGGGTCGGTCAGTGTTGCTAGGTGGTTGCTGGGTCGGTCAGTGTTTCTAGGTGGTTGCTGGGTCGGTCAGTGTTACTAGGTGGTTGCTGGGTCGGTCAGTGTTACTAGGTGGTTGCTGTGTCGGTCAGCGTTACTAGGTGGTTGCTGGGTCGGTCAGTGTTACTAGGTGGTTGCTGTGTCAGCAGGTTTAATGTACACGGTCAGGAGCTGGGTGTTAAAGAGACAAGTCAGATATAGGCTGGTGTTAACCATCTGAGCCTCAGGACTTAGTGGCTTGGAGGATCTGGCTGTAAGTAGGAGCTGAGTGATCCAGACTAAAGGTGATGGAGGATCTGGTTGTAAGTAGGAGCTGAGTGATCCAGACTAAAGGTGATGGAGGATCTGGTTGTAAGTAGGAGCTGAGTGATCCAGACTAAAGGTGATGGGGATCTGGGTGTAAGTAGGAGCTGAGTGATCCAGACTAAAGGTGATGGAGGATCTGGTTGTAAGTAGGAGCTGAGTGATCCAGACTAAAGGTGATGGAGGATCTGGGTGTAAGTAGGAGATGAGTGATCCAGACGAAAGGTGATGGGGACCTGGCTGTAAGTAGCATCTGAGGGATCCAGGCTAACGGTGATGGAGGATCTGGGTGTAAGTAGCATCAGAGTGATCCAGGCTAAAGGTGATGGAGGATCTGGGTGTAAGTAGCATCAGACTGATCCAGGCTAAAGGTGATGGAGGATCTGGGTGTAAGTAGCATCAAAGTGATCCAGGCTAACGGTGATGGAGGATCTGGGTGTAAGTAGCATCAGAGTGATCCAGGCTAAAGGTGATGGAGGATCTGGGTGTAAGTAGCATCAGTGATCCAGGCTAAAGGTGATGGGGATCTGGGTGTAAGTAGCATCAGTGATCCAGGCTAAAGGTGATGGGGATCTGGGTGTAAGTAGCATCAGTGATCCAGGCTAAAGGTGATGGGGATCTGGGTGTAAGTAGCATCAGAGTGATCCAGGCTAAAGGTGATGGAGGATCTGGGTGTAAGTAGCATCAGTGATCCAGGCTAAAGGTGATGGGGATCTGGGTGTAAGTAGCATCAGAGTGATCCAGGCTAAAGGTGATGGGGATCAGGGTGTAAGTAGCATCAGTGATCCAGGCTAAAGGTGATGGGGATCTGGGTGTAAGTAGCATCAGTGATCCAGGCTAAAGGTGATGGGGATCTGGGTGTAAGTAGCATCAGAGTGATCCAGGCTAAAGGTGATGGGGATCTGGGTGTAAGTAGCATCAGAGTGATCCAGGCTAAAGGTGATGGGGATCTGGGTGTAAGTAGCATCAGAGTGATCCAGGCTAAAGGTGATGGAGGATCTGGGTGTAAGTAGCATCAGAGTGATCCAGGCTAAAGGTGATGGGGATCTGGGTGTAAGTAGCATCAGAGTGATCCAGGCTAAAGGTGATGGGGATCTGGGTGTAAGTAGCATCAGAGTGATCCAGGCTAAAGGTGATGGGGATCTGGGTGTAAGTAGCATCAGAGTGATCCAGGCTAAAGGTGATGGGGATCAGGGTGTAAGTAGCATCAGAGTGATCCAGGCTAAAGGTGATGGGGATCTGGGTGTAAGTAGCATCAGTGATCCAGGCTAAAGGTGATGGGGATCGGGGTGTAAGTAGCATCAGAGTGATCCAGGCTAAAGGTGATGGGGATCTGGGTGTAAGTAGCATCAGTGATCCAGGCTAAAGGTGATGGGGATCTGGGTGTAAGTAGCATCAGAGTGATCCAGGCTAAAGGTGATGGGGATCTGGGTGTAAGTAGCATCAGTGATCCAGGCTAAAGGTGATGGGGATCTGGGTGTAAGTAGCATCAGAGTGATCCAGGCTAAAGGTGATGGGGATCTGGGTGTAAGTAGCATCAAAGTGATCCAGGCTAAAGGTGATGGGGATCAGGGTGTAAGTAGCATCAGAGTGATCCAGGCTAAAGGTGATGGGGATCTGGGTGTAAGTAGCATCAGAGTGATCCAGGCTAAAGGTGATGGGGATCTGGGTGTAAGTAGCATCAGAGTGATCCAGGCTAAAGCTGATGGAGGATCTGGGTGTAAGTAGCATCAGAGTGATCCAGGCTAAAGGTGATGGGGATCTGGGTGTAAGTAGCATCAGAGTGATCCAGGCTAACGGTGATGGGGATCTGGGTGTAAGTAGCATCAGTGATCCAGGCTAAAGGTGATGGAGGATCTGGGTGTAAGTAGCATCAAAGTGATCCAGGCTAAAGGTGATGGGGATCAGGGTGTAAGTAGCATCAGAGTGATCCAGGCTAAAGGTGATGGAGGATCTGGGTGTAAGTAGCGTCAGAGTGATCCAGGCTAAAGGTGATGGAGGATCTGGGTGTAAGTAGCATCAGAGTGATCCAGGCTAAAGGTGATGGGGATCTGGGTGTAAGTAGCATCAGAGTGATCCAGACTAAAGGTGATGACTATAGATGTGGTCTTCTCATACCAGCAGTGGTGGGAAAAGTATCCAATTGTCATACATGAGTTAAAGTAAATATAATTAAATATAATAAATATAATTAAATATAGTAAATACAATTAAATATAGTAAATATAATTGCTCAAGTTTACTTATCTATAAATAAACGTTTAAATCCTTTCAAATTCCATATATTAAGCAAACCAGATGGCACAATTATTTTCTTTTGTAATTACTTTCGGATAGCCAGGAGCACGGTCCAGCACTCAAATATAGTATATAGTATAAGCATTTGTTATTATTTTATTCAGGAATTTAGTCAAGTAAAAGTAAAAGTTGTCAAAGATATAAATATTAAAGTAAAGTACAAATACCCAACAAAACAACTTAAGTAGTAAGTAGTAATAAGTAGTAGCAGTATTTAAAATATTTTTTAATTAAGTACTGTACACCACTGCATACCAGACCCTGTGCATGTTGGGAAATATCAAGTTTACATTTGACCTCTCAGTCATTTAGCAGACGCTCTTATCCAGAGTGATGAACAATCAGCGAGAGACTCCTACATTACACACATAGAGACGCTCCTTTTCATGGTGATGAACGCTGGCACCTGCAGCACAGATTTGGTTCTGTTTTCAACAGTACGACGTGCAGCTCAGGTCAGAGCGTGTTCGTGTGTGGACGGGCTGGCCAATCACAATGTGTGTGTGTGTGTGTGTGTGTGTGTGGACGGGCTGGCATACCGCAGCCAATACCTGCAAAACGCACATTCCTAGGCTTCTCTGTATGGACGGCAAGCATGCTTTCACTAGTGTGCATGTGTGCGTGCGCGCGTGTGTGTGCGTGCGTGCGTTCGTGCGTGCGTGCGTGTGTGTGTGTGTGTGTGTGTGTGTGTGTGTGTGTGTGTGTGTGTGTGTGTGTGTGTGTGTGTGTGTGTGTGTGTGTGTGTGTGTGTGTGTGTGTGTGTTCCTCAAGCATTTCACCCTGTACCATAATTGACGTTCTTTGGCTTGGATGAAGGGCAGAGCCCAACCGGCTGGCCCCACAATGTGTTCTCAACAATGTTCCACCTGTTTTATGGCTGTGGACTCACCCTTTCATCTATACTCCCTGTTGGAAAACACTCAGATATTATTTGAGACTGTGACAGGGTTGTAATAATTAACTGCTAATCTTCTAATAAAAATGATATGAGATGGTACCAGTATAGTAAAGTTCCTCATGGGGGGGCGCTATATTCTGTAAATATTGGGCTGTATTTATTAAACGTCTTCGAGTAGGAGTGCTGATCCAGGATCAGTTTGGCCTTTTAGATTTACATTTACATTTAAGTCATTTAGCAGATGCTCTTATCCAGAGTGACTTACAAATAATAAGATGATATGTACCCAGGGTGGACCTGATCCTAGACCAGCACGCCTCATCTGAGACATAAGGCGATGGAGCAGTAATATTTCACAGTATCAATGCCTGGATGCGTCCTCTCTGTTGACTTGTAGAGTTGCTTTTCCCACCAGGTGTTCATATGTCTGAGAATCTCCCTCTTTTATTTGTCTTCTTGTCTCTGTTTTCATTTCCGTAACGTTTCCATAATTCATTTGGATCCACACTGAAAGGCAAATCAAAGGACCTCGGTGTGTTTAGAGGTCGTGCAGATGGACTACAGTGTTGGCTGCTGTTTGTCTGAAAGAAGTGATCAGTGACAGGGAAAATGTCCTCGATTCCACGTCCAATATTCCTGCTCTCGTCTCCTGGACTGGACCTGTTTAAAGTCCTGCTTACGTCCAATATTCCTGCTCTCGTCTCCTGGACTGGACCTGTTTAAAGTCCTGCTTACGTCCAATATTCCTGCTCTCGTCTCCTGGACTGGACCTTTTTAAAGTCCTGCTTACGTCCAATATTCCTGCTCTCGTCTCCTGGACTGGACCTTTTTAAAGTCCTGCTTACGTCCAATATTCCTGCTCTCGTCTCCTGGACTGGACCTGTTTAAAGTCCTGCTTACGTCCAATATTCCTGCTCTCGTCTCCTGGACTGGACCTTTTTAAAGTCCTGCTTACGTCCAATATTCCTGCTCTCGTCTCCTGGACTGGACCTTTTTAAAGTCCTGCTTACGTCCAATATTCCTGCTCTCGTCTCCTGGACTGGACCTTTTTAAAGTCCTGCTTACGTCGGCAAAACAACAGAGCTTTAAATCAGCCCAGATAAATAAAAAAATGTCGTGACACTTTCTAGTTTCCAGGACAGATGTGGAATAATTTAATGGTTGGTCTCAACAAAGAGGACATTTTGTTTAATTTAGTGAAATTATAATAGAGCCATTCAAATAAATCTTTAGCTGAACTTCTATTAACCCCAGTTTGGTGTGTGTGTGTGTGTGTGTGTATGTGTATGTGTATGTGTATGTGTATGTGTATGTGTATGTGTGCGTGTGTGTGTGTGTGTGTACGTGTGTGCGTGTGCGTGTGCGTGCGTGCGTGCGTGTGTGCGTGTGTGTGTGTGTGTCAGGGGTAGTTAGGGTCCCTGATTTATGCCTGAATGTTTCTCTGAACCATTAATACAATCCCCTAACAGTTTTTATTCTAAAAACCCTTTTCCATTAGTTGACATTAGAAACCTCAGACACGTAACTGTGGAGGATAAAAGTTGAACCTGCCATTGTGTTTTACATTGACGGAGAAACACAGGTCTCACATTCACGGTATTAAATAATGTACGTCTTTAAACGCTAAGCCGATATGTAAAGCAGTACCCAGTGCGTATCATACAGTATCATACAGTATCATACAGTATCATACAGTATTATACAGTATCATACAGTATCATACAGTATTATACAGTATCATACAGTATTATACAGTATTATACAGTATCATACAGTATCATACAGTATTATACAGTATCATACAGTATTATACAGTATTATACAGTATCATACAGTATTATACAGTATCATACAGTATTATACAGTATCATACAGTATTATACAGTATCATACAGTATCATACAGTATTATACAGTATCATACAGTATTATACAGTATTATACAGTATCATACAGTATTATACAGTATCATACAGTATTATACAGTATTATACAGTATCATACAGTATTATACAGTATCATACAGTATTATACAGTATCATACAGTATCATACAGTATTATACAGTATCATACAGTATTATACAGTATCATACAGTATCATACAGTATTATACAGTATCATACAGTATCATACAGTATTATACAGTATTATACAGTATCATACTGTATTATACAGTATCATACAGTATCATACAGTATCATACAGTATTATACAGTATTATACAGTATCATACAGTATTATACAGTATCATACAGTATCATACAGTATCATACAGTATCATACAGTATTATACAGTATCATACAGTATCATACAGTATTATACAGTATCATACAGTATTATACAGTATCATACAGTATTATACAGTATCATACAGTATCATACAGTATCATACAGTATTATACAGTATTATACAGTATCATACAGTATTATACAGTATCATACAGTATTATACAGTATCATACAGTATTATACAGTATTATACAGTATTATACAGTATCATACAGTATTATACAGTATCATACAGTATGATACAGTATCATACAGTATTATACAGTATCATACAGTATGATAAAAACAGGACGTATTTACACTGTCATATTTGCATTAGGTGTTTTTAGATGAACTAACTTCAAAGTAATGACTCGGGACGTCGTGTTTGATGTGTTTGATACGAAAGCTTCTTTTAGTAAGAATACTTGTTCACGTTACATTTAACAACAATGGTTTTGGTACAGAGCAATGCAGGTAAGATGCTGTCGGAAAGTCACTCGCACCTGCACATAATTGGCGCGTTATCACTCATTCCTCTCGCAAGGCATTCTGGGACTTGCAGTCAAAAAGCGTAATTCAACACAACCCAATACAATTACATATGCAAATAAATCTAAAGAAATATCTTTAGATACAGTTCAAAGAATAAACTTAAACATTAACTCAAACACATTAAAGTTACAACAGGTGTCTTTCAAGGTAGAACAGACAAACTGAAAGTCATGAAAACGGAATGATTCTTTCCTCTCACAAGGGATGTGATAATGTCTGATCCACCTGACCTCAGTGGTTCACAACATCCCCATTGTGTTGGTTTAGCTTTGAAAGGTTGGGTGATGTGGTCTTTGTATAATTACTGTGCTCTGAACTCAATGTGTGTGTTCTTCTGGTTCGTCTTTCACCCCCAGGAGACGGATGGTGAGCCTTTAGATAGGTGGTGTTAGGGTTGTCATCAGAGCTCCTCTCTTTCATTTGAGAAGGTTGAGTAATACGTAAATGAGTGTGTTTACTGGCCCTGACAGTGTTGTCCCTCGTCCATGACAGGTTAAGAATAGCACACACACAAGCTCTGTGAGAGATGGGTTCAGAGTTATGAGGAAACACGCTCACTGTGGTGATGGGGAACAATGGCTGCGGCTCCATCTTGAATTCAATAAGACAGTCATTGACAGTCACAGGCTTAGGGACAGACAGACAGACAATCATCCCTCTCTTTCCATTGCTTCATACCTCATTCCCTCTCTCTCTCTCTCTCTCTCTCTCTCTCTCTCTCTCTCTCTCTCTCTCTCTCTCTCTCTCTCTCTCTCCCTCTCTCTCTCGCCCCTTCTCTTTCCTTATCACCTTCCCCTTCTCTCCCTCTCCCTCTCTCTCTGCTCAACTGAACCACAGTCATCCCATTCTTCTCCCTCTCATCTCTCTCCTTGTTCAGTGTTGGCCATCAATGGGTCCCGGTGTGTGAGGCGTGGCATGGCGGGAGGCTTGGTAAGCTCACTCTGTCAGCACAGGATTCCAGTGGACACACAACTCCCTCTGTAATCCTTCCAGTCATCAGCCTGTACACCACCAAACCTGTCCAACTCTACCTGGCCTCAGATCAACCCAGACCAGTCTACCATCTCAACTCCGACCTCAGTGGTCCTTCTGTAGCTCAGTTGGTAGAGCATGGCGCTTGTAACGCCAAGGTAGTGGGTTCGATTCCTGGGACCACCCATACGTAGAATGTATGCACACATGACTGTAAGTCGCTTTGGATAAAAGCGTCTGCTAAATGGCATATATTATTATTATTACCATCTCCACTCCTAGCCTCAGATCAACCCAGACCAGTGTACCATCTCTACCTAGCCTCAGATCAACCCAGACCAGTCTACCATCTCAACTCCGAGCCTCAGATCAACCCAGACCAGTCTACCATCTCAACTCCTAGCCTCAGATCAACCCAGACCAGTCTACCATCTCAACTCCTAGCCTCAGATCAACCCAGACCAGTCTACCATCTCAACTCCAAGTCTCAAATCAACCCAGACCAGTCTACCATCTCAACTCCTAGCCTCAGATTAACCCAGACCAGTCTACCATCTCAACTCCTAGCCTCAGATCAACCCAGACCAGTTTATCAGTCCCAGCTCTTTAGCCCAGGCATTTTGTAGCTCACCCCAGCTCAGCTATGGCAGAGTATGGTTTATAAGGCAGAGTATGGTTTATAAGGCAGAGAGTATGGTTTATAAGGCAGAGAGTATGGTTTATATGACAGAGAGTATGGTTTATATGGCAGAGAGTATGGTTTATAAGGCAGAGAGTATGGTTTATAAGGCAGAGAGTATGGTTTATATGGCAGAGAGTATGGTTTATAAGGCAGAGAGTATGGTTTATATGACAGAGAGTATGGTTTATAAGGCAGAGAGTATGGTTTATAAGGCAGAGAGTATGGTTTATATGGCAGAGAGTATGGTTTATAAGGCAGAGAGTATGGTTTATAAGGCAGAGAGTATGGTTTATATGGCAGAGAGTATGGTTTATAAGGCAGAGAGTATGGTTTATATGGCAGAGAGTATGGTTTATAAGGCAGAGAGTATGGTTTATAAGGCAGAGTATGGTTTATATGACAGAGAGTATGGTTTATAAGGCAGAGAGTATGGTTTATATGACAGAGAGTATGGTTTATAAGGCAGAGTATGGTTTATATGACAGAGAGTATGGTTTATAAGGCAGAGAGTATGGTTTGTATGGCAGAGAGTATGGTTTATAAGGCAGAGAGTATGGTTTATAAGGCAGAGAGTATGGTTTATATGACAGAGTATGGTTTATAAGGCAGAGAGTATGGTTTGTATGGCAGAGAGTATGGTTTATAAGGCAGAGAGTATGGTTTATAAGGCAGAGAGTATGGTTTATAAGGCAGAGAGTATGGTTTATAAGGCAGAGAGTATGGTTTGTATGGCAGAGAGTATGGTTTATATGACAGAGAGTATGGTTTATAAGGCAGAGAGTATGGTTTATATGACAGAGAGTATGGTTTATAAGGCAGAGAGTATATGAGAGGGAACATGCAGACATGTGGAGTCCTCAGTACAGAACCCAGCAGCCTACTGGAACATGTATCATGTCAGTTACAACATATCTGTCATGCCTTAAGGTGTGGATGTAAAACTAACTGTTGTCCTGGCTGTAGATTCAAGATTTAAAAACTTTATCTTTAATTTATCTTTAAAAACTTTTAACTTTAATTAAGGCAGTTCATTAAAACAGAGACCAACATACAGATATAGCCCATATAGAGTATATCCATATGTACTGGTCTATCTCTACATCCTACATACAGTATATCTATATGTAATGGTCTATCTCTATAGCCTACATACAGTTCATCCATATGTACTGGTCTATCTCTATAGCCTACATACAGTTCATCCATATGTACTGGTCTATCTCTATAGCCCACATACAGTACATCCATATGTACTGGTCTATCTCTATAGCCTACATACAGTACATATATATGTACGGGTCTATCTCTATAGCCTACATACAGTACATATATATGTACTGGTCTATCTCTATAGCCTACATACAGTACATCCATATGTACTGGTCTATCTCTATAGCCTACATACAGTACATATATATGTACGGGTCTATCTCTATAGCCTACATACAGTACATATATATGTACTGGTCTATCTCTATAGCCTACATACAGTACATATATATGTACTGGTCTATCTCTATAGCCTACATACAGTACATATATATGTACTGGTCTATCTCTATAGCCTACATACAGTACATATATATGTACTGGTCTATCTATATAGCCTACATACAGTACATATATATGTACTGGTCTATCTCTATAGCCTACATACAGTACATATATATGTACTGGTCTATCTCTATAGCCTACATACAGTACATCTATATGTACTGGTCTGTCTCTACATCTTACATACAGTATATATATGTACTGGTCTATCTCTATAGCCTACATACAGTACATCCATATGTACTGGTCTATCTCTATAGCCTACATACAGTACATATAATAATAATAATAATAATACTAATAATAATACTAATAATAATAATAATAATATATAATAATATAATATAATAATAATATAATATAATAATAATAATAATAATATAATAATAATAATAATAATAATAATAATAATAATGTACTGTCCATATGTACTGGTCTATCTCTATAGCCTACATACAGTACATATATATGTACTGGTCTATCTCTATAGCCTACATACAGTACATCTATCATGGGATAAACAATCGTACAGTTAATAACACAATAGAACATCTATATACAGTGTGAAATGGTGTAGAAATACTGGTGTGTCTACTGGTGTATAAATACTGGTGTTGAAATACTGGTGTAGAAATACTAGTGTAGAACTACTGATGTAGAAATACTGGTGTAGAACTACCGATGTGGAAATACTGGTGTAGAAATACTGGTGTAGAAATACTGATGTAGAAATACTGGTGTAGAAATATTGGTGTAGAACTACTGGTGTAGAACTACTGGTGTAGAAATACTGGTGTAGAACTACTGATGTATAAATACTGGTGTAGAACTACTGATGTAGAAATACTGGTGTAGAAATACTGGTGTTGAAATACTGGTGTAGAAATACTGGTGTAGAACTACTGATGTAGAAATACTGGTGTAGAACTACCGATGTGGAAATACTGGTGTAGACATACTGGTGTAGAAATACTGGTGTAGAAATACAGGTGTAGAAATCCAGGTGTAGAAATACTGATGTAGAAATACTGGTGTAGAAATACTGGTGTAGAAATACAGGTGAAGAACTACTGATGTAGAAATACTGGTGTAGAACTACTGATGTAGAAATACTGGTGTAGAAATACTGGTGTGTCTACTGGTGTATAAATACTGGTGTTGAAATACTGGTGTAGAAATACAGGTGTAGAAATACTGGTGTAGAAATACTGGTGTAGAACTACTGATGTAGAAATACTGGTGTAGAACTACTGATGTAGAAATACTGGTGTAGAAATACTGGTGTAGAACTACTGGTGTAGAAATACTGGTGAAGAACTACTGGTGTAGAAATACTGGTGTAGAAATACTGGTGTTGAAATACTGGTGTAGAAATACTGGTGTAGAACTACTGATGTAGAAATACTGGTGTAGAACTACTGATGTAGAAATACTGGTGTAGAAATACTGGTGTGTCTACTGGTGTATAAATACTGGTGTTGAAATACTGGTGTAGAAATACTGGTGTAGAAATACTGGTGTTGAAATACTGGTGTAGAAATACTGGTGTAGAAATACTGGTGTGTCTACTGGTGTAGAAATACAGGTGTAGAAATACTGGTGTAGAAATACTGGTGTGTCTACTGGTGTAGAAATACAGGTGTAGAAATACTGATGTAGAAATACTGGTGTAGAAATACTGGTGTAGAAATACAGGTGTAGAACTACTGATGTAGAAATACTGGTGTAGAAATACTGGTGTGTCTACTGGTGTATAAATACTGGTGTTGAAATACTGGTGTAGAAATACAGGTGTAGAAATACTGGTGTAGAAATACTGGTGTAGAACTACTGATGTAGAAATACTGGTGTAGAACTACTGATGTAGAAATACTGGTGTAGAAATACTGGTGTGTCTACTGGTGTAGAAATACTGGTGTTGAAATGCTGGTGTAGAAATACTGTTGTAGAAATACTGGTGTGTCTACTGGTGTAGAAATACTGGTGTTGAAATGCTGGTGTAGAAATACTGTTGTAGAAATGCTGGTGTAGAAATACTGGTGTCTACTGGTGTTAAAGTTAGTGTCTCTGCTCCTGTCTGGTCCCTGTCCTAATCAGAGGTGAGGTAGTGTCTCTGCTCCTGTCTGGTCCCTCTCCTAATCAGAGGTGAGGTAGTGTCTCTGCTCCTGTCTGGTCCCTGTCCTAATCAGAGGTGAGGTAGTGTCTCTGCTCCTGT
>NW_026278148.1:177500-197500 GCF_023373465.1 Oncorhynchus keta | reverse complement strand
GTCTGTGTCCAGGTCAGCTTGCCCTCCTCTTCGCTGATGCACTTCCTGTTTAGACGAGGAGTCTGTGTCTACATCCCAAATGGCACCCTATTCCCTATATAGTGCACTAATTTTAACCAGGGTCCTATGGGTGGTCATCCCAAGTAGTGCACTATATAGGGAATAGGGTGCCATTTGGGATGTAGGATAATGATTTTTACTGTTTTACTGGCTGAGCACAGGAACATTATTCAGGCAGGAGGTATAGCAGACCCCGTAGTCCTCTCCTTCAGACACTGCCAGGACAATGCCAGAAGTCATTATACACCACAAGAATAATTCCACTGGGGTTACAGTAAAACTATACATTTGGTCACACACACTTGTTGGAGTGAGAAAGAGAAAGGGAGGGCAGAGAGGGAAAGAGAGAGAAACAAAGAGACAGAGAGAGAGACAAAGAGAGAGAGAGAGACAGAGAGAGAGAGAGAGAGACAGAGAGGTGTAGAGAGACAGAGAGCTGCAGAGAGACAGAGGGAGAGAGACAGAGAGGTGTAGAGAGACAGAGAGGTGTAGAGAGACAGAGAGGTGTAGAGAGACAGAGAGGTGTAGAGAGACAGAGAGAGAGAGAGGGGGTGTAGAGAGACAGAGAGAGAGACAGAGAGGTGCAGAGAGACAGAGAGAGAGAGAGAGGTGCAGAGAGACAGAGAGAGAGACAGAGAGGTGCAGAGAGACAGAGAGGTGTAGAGAGACAGAGAGCTGCAGAGAGAGAGAGAGAGAGAGAGAGAGAGAGAGAGAGAGAGGTGCAGAGAGACAGAGAGCTGCAGAGAGACAGAGAGGTGTAGAGAGACAGAGAGCTGCAGAGAGAGAGAGAGAGAGCAGAGAGAGAGACAGAGAGGTGCAGAGAGACAGAGAGGTGTAGAGAGACAGAGAGAGTGTGCAGAGAGACAGAGAGAGAGACAGAGAGGTGCAGAGAGACAGAGAGAGAGACAGAGAGGTGCAGAGAGACAGAGAGGT
This sequence comes from Oncorhynchus keta, assembly GCF_023373465.1. Classification (NCBI taxonomy): domain Eukaryota; kingdom Metazoa; phylum Chordata; class Actinopteri; order Salmoniformes; family Salmonidae; genus Oncorhynchus; species Oncorhynchus keta. Next base: position 196,507 of record NW_026278148.1, on the reverse strand, counting down.
GTAGAGAGACAGAGGGAGAGACAGAGAGGTGCAGAGAGACAGAGAGGTGTACAGAGACAGAGAGGTGCAGAGAGACAGAGAGGTGTACAGAGACAGAGAGGTGCAGAGAGACAGAGAGAGAGACAGAGAGGTGCAGAGAGACAGAGAGAGAGACAGAGAGGTGCAGAGAGACAGAGGTGCAGAGAGACAGAGGGAGAGAGCAGAGAGACAGAGAGACAGAGACAGAGAGGTGCAGAGAGACAGAGAGGTGTACAGAGACAGAGAGGTGCAGAGAGACAGAGAGAGAGACAGACAGAGAGGTGTAGAGAGACAGAGAGGTGCAGAGAGACAGAGAGAGAGACAGAGAGGTGCAGAGAGACAGAGAGGTGTAGAGAGACAGAGAGGTGTACAGAGAGACAGAGAGGTGTACAGAGAGCTGCAGAGAGACAGAGGGAGAGACAGAGAGGTGCAGAGAGACAGAGAGGTGTACAGAGACAGAGAGGTGCAGAGAGACAGAGAGAGAGAGAGAGGTGCAGAGAGACAGAGCGAGAGACAGAGAGGTGCAGAGAGACAGAGAGGTGTACAGAGACAGAGAGGTGCAGAGAGACAGAGAGAGAGACAGAGAGGTGCAGAGAGACAGAGGAGAGACAGAGAGGTGCAGAGAGACAGAGAGGTGTACAGAGACAGAGAGGTGCAGAGAGACAGAGAGAGAGACAGAGAGGTGCAGAGAGACAGAGAGAGAGACAGAGAGGTGCAGAGAGACAGAGAGAGAGACAGAGAGGTGCAGAGAGACAGGGAGAGAGACAGAGAGGTGCAGAGAGACAGAGAGAGACAGAGAGGTGCAGAGAGACAGAGAGGTGTAGAGAGACAGAGAGAGAGACAGAGAGGTGTAGAGAGACAGAGAGGTGTAGAGAGACAGATAGGTGTAGAGAGACAGAGAGAGAGACAGAGAGGTGTAGAGAGACAGAGAGAGAGACAGAGAGGTGTAGAGAGACAGAGAGAGAGACAGAGAGGTGCAGAGAGACAGAGAGGTGCAGAGAGACAGAGAGAGAGACAGAGAGGTGTAGAGAGACAGAGAGGTGCAGAGAGACAGAGGGAGAGACAGAGAGGTGTAGAGAGACAGAGAGAGACAGAGAGGTGTAGAGAGACAGAGAGGTGCAGAGAGACAGAGGGAGAGACAGAGAGGAGGTGTAGAGAGACAGAGAGAGAGACAGAGAGGTGTAGAGACAGAGAGAGAGACAGAGAGGTGCAGAGAGACAGAGAGGTGTAGAGAGACAGAGAGGTGCAGAGAGACAGAGAGGTGCAGAGAGACAGAGAGGTGTAGAGAGACAGAGGGAGAGACAGAGAGGTGCAGAGAGACAGAGAGGTGCAGAGAGACAGAGAGGTGCAGAGAGACAGAGGGAGAGACAGAGAGGTGTAGAGAGACAGAGAGAGAAAGAGAGGTGCAGAGAGACAGAGAGAGAGACAGAGAGGTGCAGAGAGACAGAGAGGTGCAGAGAGACAGAGAGAGAGACAGAGAGGTGTAGAGAGACAGAGAGGTGCAGAGAGACAGAGGGAGAGACGGAGAGGTGTAGAGAGACAGAGAGAGAGACAGAGAGGTGTAGAGAGACAGAGAGAGAGACAGAGAGGTGCAGAGAGACAGAGAGGTGTAGAGAGACAGAGAGGTGCAGAGAGACAGAGAGGTGCAGAGAGACAGAGAGGTGTAGAGACAGAGGGAGAGACAGAGAGGTGCAGAGAGACAGAGAGGTGCAGAGACAGAGAGGTGCAGAGAGACAGAGAGGTGCAGAGAGACAGAGGGAGAGACAGAGAGGTGTAGAGAGACAGAGAGAGACAGAGAGGTGCAGAGAGACAGAGAGACAGAGAGGCAGAGAGACAGAGAGAGAGACAGAGAGGTGCAGAGAGACAGAGAGGTGTAGAGAGACAGAGAGCTGCAGAGAGAGAGAGAGAGAGAGAGAGAGAGGTGCAGAGAGACAGAGAGCTGCAGAGAGACAGAGAGGTGTAGAGAGACAGAGAGCTGCAGAGAGAGAGAGAGAGAGAGAGAGAGACAGAGAGGTGCAGAGAGACAGAGAGGTGTAGAGAGACAGAGAGAGAGAGAGGTGCAGAGAGACAGAGAGAGAGACAGAGAGGTGCAGAGAGACAGAGAGAGAGACAGAGAGGTGCAGAGAGACAGAGAGGTGTAGAGAGACAGAGGGAGAGACAGAGAGGTGCAGAGAGAGAGAGAGTGTACAGAGACAGAGAGGTGCAGAGAGACAGAGAGGTGTACAGAGACAGAGAGGTGCAGAGAGACAGAGAGAGAGACAGAGAGGTGCAGAGAGACAGAGAGAGAGACAGAGAGGTGCAGAGAGACAGAGAGGTGCAGAGAGACAGAGGGAGAGAGTGCAGAGAGACAGAGAGAGAGACAGAGAGGTGCAGAGAGACAGAGAGGTGTACAGAGACAGAGAGGTGCAGAGAGACAGAGAGAGAGACAGAGAGGTGTAGAGAGACAGAGAGGTGCAGAGAGACAGAGAGAGAGACAGAGAGGTGCAGAGAGACAGAGAGGTGTAGAGAGACAGAGAGGTGTACAGAGAGACAGAGAGAGAGACAGAGAGCTGCAGAGAGACAGAGGGAGAGACAGAGAGGTGCAGAGAGACAGAGAGGTGTACAGAGACAGAGAGGTGCAGAGAGACAGAGAGAGAGACAGAGAGGTGCAGAGAGACAGAGAGAGAGACAGAGAGGTGCAGAGAGACAGAGCGAGAGACAGAGAGGTGCAGAGAGACAGAGAGGTGTACAGAGACAGAGAGGTGCAGAGAGAGAGAGAGAGAGACAGAGAGGTGCAGAGAGACAGAGAGAGAGACAGAGAGGTGCAGAGAGACAGAGAGGTGTACAGAGACAGAGAGGTGCAGAGAGACAGAGAGAGAGACAGAGAGGTGCAGAGAGACAGAGAGAGAGACAGAGAGGTGCAGAGAGACAGAGAGAGAGACAGAGAGGTGCAGAGAGACAGGGGGAGAGACAGAGAGGTGCAGAGAGACAGAGGAGAGACAGAGAGGTGCAGAGACAGAGAGGTGTAGAGACAGAGAGAGAGACAGAGAGGTGTAGAGAGACAGAGAGGTGTAGAGAGACAGATAGGTGTAGAGAGACAGAGAGAGAGACAGAGGGTGTAGAGAGACAGAGAGAGAGACAGAGAGGTGTAGAGAGACAGAGAGAGACAGAGAGGTGCAGAGAGACAGAGAGGTGCAGAGAGACAGAGAGAGAGACAGAGAGGTGTAGAGAGACAGAGAGGTGCAGAGAGACAGAGGGAGAGACGGAGAGGTGTAGAGAGACAGAGAGAGAGACAGAGAGGTGTAGAGAGACAGAGAGGTGCAGAGAGACAGAGGGAGAGACAGAGAGGTGTAGAGAGACAGAGAGAGAGACAGAGAGGTGTAGAGAGACAGAGAGAGAGACAGAGAGGTGCAGAGAGACAGAGAGGTGTAGAGAGACAGAGAGGTGCAGAGAGACAGAGAGGTGCAGAGAGACAGAGAGGTGTAGAGAGACAGAGGGAGAGACAGAGAGGTGCAGAGAGACAGAGAGGTGCAGAGAGACAGAGAGGTGCAGAGAGACAGAGGGAGAGACAGAGAGGTGTAGAGAGACAGAGAGAGAAAGAGAGGTGCAGAGAGACAGAGAGAGAGACAGAGAGAGACAGAGAGGTGCAGAGAGACAGAGAGAGAGACAGAGGTGTAGAGAGACAGAGAGGTGCAGAGAGACAGAGGGAGAGACGGAGAGGTGTAGAGAGACAGAGAGAGAGACAGAGAGGTGTAGAGAGACAGAGAGAGACAGAGAGGAGAGAGACAGAGAGGTGTAGAGAGACAGAGAGGTGCAGAGAGACAGAGAGGTGCAGAGAGACAGAGAGGTGTAGAGAGACAGAGGGAGAGACAGAGAGGTGCAGAGAGACAGAGAGGTGCAGAGACAGAGAGGTGCAGAGAGACAGAGAGGTGCAGAGAGACAGAGGAGAGACAGAGAGGTGTAGAGAGACAGAGAGAGACAGAGAGGTGCAGAGAGACAGAGAGGGAGAGACAGAGAGAGAGACAGAGAGGTGCAGAGAGACAGAGAGAGAGACAGAGAGGTGCAGAGAGACAGAGAGAGAGACAGAGAGGTGCAGAGAGACAGAGAGAGAGACAGAGAGGTGCAGAGAGACAGAGAGAGAGACAGAGAGGTGCAGAGAGACAGAGAGAGAGACAGAGAGGTGCAGAGAGACAGAGAGAGAGACAGAGAGGTGTAGAGAGACAGAGAGGTGTAGAGACAGAGAGGTGCAGAGAGACAGAGAGGTGTAGAGAGACAGAGGGAGAGACAGAGAGGTGCAGAGAGACAGAGAGGTGCAGAGAGACAGAGAGGTGCAGAGAGACAGAGAGAGAGAGAGGTGTAGACAGACAGAGAGAGACAGAGAGGTGCAGAGAGAAAGAGAGGTGTAGAGAGACAGAGGGAGAGACAGAGAGGTGCAGAGAGACAGAGAGGTGTAGAGAGACAGAGGGAGAGACAGAGAGGTGCAGAGAGACAGAGAGGTGCAGAGAGACAGAGAGGTGCAGAGAGACAGAGAGGTGCAGAGAGACAGAGGAGAGACAGAGAGGTGTAGAGAGACAGAGAGAGACAGAGAGGTGCAGAGAGACAGAGAGAGAGACAGAGAGGTGCAGAGAGACAGAGAGGTGCAGAGAGTAGAGAGACAGAGAGAGTGCAGAGAGAAGAGAGAGAGAGACAGAGAGGTGTAGAGAGACAGAGGAGAGACAGAGAGGTGTAGAGAGACAGAGAGGAGAGACAGAGAGACAGAGAGGTGTAGAGAGACAGAGGGTGCAGAGAGACAGAGAGGTGTAGAGAGACAGAGGGAGAGACAGAGAGGTGCAGAGAGACAGAGAGGTGCAGAGACAGAGAGGTGCAGAGAGACAGAGAGGTGCAGAGAGACAGAGGGAGAGACAGAGAGGTGTAGAGAGACAGAGAGAGACAGAGAGGTGCAGAGAGACAGAGAGAGAGACAGAGAGAGAGACAGAGAGGTGCAGAGAGACAGAGAGAGAGACAGAGAGGTGCAGAGAGACAGAGAGAGAGACAGAGAGGTGCAGAGAGACAGAGAGAGAGACAGAGAGGTGCAGAGAGACAGAGAGAGAGACAGAGAGGTGCAGAGAGACAGAGAGAGACAGAGAGGTGCAGAGAGACAGAGAGAGAGACAGAGAGGTGTAGAGAGACAGAGAGGTGTAGAGAGACAGAGAGGTGCAGAGAGACAGAGAGGTGCAGAGAGACAGAGAGGTGCAGAGAGACAGAGAGAGAGAGACAGAGAGGTGCAGAGAGACAGAGAGGTGCAGAGAGGCAGAGAGAGAGACAGAGAGGTGCAGAGAGACAGAGAGAGAGACAGAGAGGTGCAGAGAGACAGAGAGGTGTAGAGAGACAGAGGGAGAGACAGAGAGGTGCAGAGAGACAGAGAGGTGCAGAGACAGAGAGGTGTAGAGAGACAGAGGGAGAGACAGAGAGAAAGAGAGGTGTAGAGAGACAGAGGGAGAGACAGAGAGGTGCAGAGAGACAGAGAGCTGCAGAGACAGAGAGAGTGGAGATAGACAGAGAGACAGAGGGTGCATAGAGACAGAGAGAGAGACAGAGAGGTGCAGAGAGACAGAGAGAGAGACAGAGAGGTGCAGAGAGACAGAGGGAGAGACAGAGAGGTGTAGAGAGACAGAGAGGTGTAGAGACAGAGGGAGAGACAGAGAGGTGTAGAGAGACAGAGGGAGAGACAGAGAGGTGTAGAGAGACAGAGGGAGAGACAGAGAGGTGTAGAGAGACAGAGAGAGAGACAGAGAGGTGTAGAGAGACAGAGGGGAGAGACAGAGAGGTGCAGAGAGACAGAGGGAGAGACAGAGAGACAGAGTGCAGAGAGACAGAGAGAGAGACAGAGAGGTGCAGAGAGACAGAGGACAGAGAGACAGAGAGGTGCAGAGAGACAGAGACAGAGACAGAGAGGCAGAGAGACAGAGAGGTGCAGAGAGACAGAGAGAGAGACAGAGAGGTGAGAGACAGAGAGACAGAGAGGTGTAGAGAGACAGAGGAGAGACAGAGAGGTGCAGAGAGACAGAGGGAGAGACAGAGAGGTGAGAGACAGAGACAGAGAGAGAGACAGAGAGGTGCAGAGAGACAGAGAGACAGAGAGGTGCAGAGAGACAGAGGAGAGAGACAGAGAGGTGCAGAGAGACAGAGAGGTGTAGAGAGACAGAGGGAGAGAGACAGAGAGACAGACAGGTGCAGAGAGACAGAGAGGTGCAGAGAGACAGAGGAGAGACAGAGAGGTGCAGAGAGACAGAGAGAGAGACAGAGAGGTGCAGAGAGACAGAGAGTTGTAGAGAGACAGAGAGGTGACAGAGAGAGAGACAGAGGGAGAGACAGAGAGGTGCAGAGAGACAGAGAGGTGCAGAGAGACAGAGAGAGAGACAGAGAGGATAAGGATACAAGGATATCACAAGATGTACAGAACAAGGATATCACTAAGCTGTCCCCAGAGACAGAGGATATCACAGAGCTGTCCAGAGAACAGAGGATATCACTAGAGCTGTACCCAGAACAAGGATATCACTAAGGTGCAGAGAGACAGAAGGATATCACTAAGCTGTCCCCACAGAACAAGGATATCACTGAGATGTACCCACCCAGACAAGGACATCACTGTAAGCTGTACCCAGACAGAGAGGTGCAAGGATATCACTAAGCTGTCCCCACCCAGACAAGGATATCACTAAGCTGTTTCCACCCAGACGGATATCACAGAGCTGTGCCCAACAGAGGATGTCATTACAGAGGGAGAGACAGAGAGGTGCAGACAAGGATATCACAGAAGCTGTACCCAGAGACAAGGATATCACAGAGCTGAGACTGAGAGACAGAGAGGTGTAGAGAACAAGGATATCACTAAGCTGTACCCACCTAACAAGGATATCACTAAGCTGTCCCCACCCAACAAGGATATCACTAAGCTGTAGCTACCCACCCAACAAGGATATCACTAAGCTGTCCCCACCCAACAAGGATATCACTAAGCTGTCCCCACCCAACAAGGATATCACTGAGATGTACCCAAACAAGGATATCATTAAGCTGTACCCACTCAACAAGGATATCACTAAGCTGTCCCCACCCAACAAGGATATCACTAAGCTGTTTCCAGCTGGATATCACTGAGCTGTACCCAACAAGGATATCACTAAGCTGTACCCACTCAACAAGGATATCACTAAGCTGTACCCACCCAACAAGGATATCACTAAGCTGTAGCTGTACCCACCCAACAAGGATATCACTAAGCTGTACCCACCTAACAAGGATATCATTAAGCTGTCCCCACCCAACAAGGATATCACTAAGCTGTAGCTGTACCCACCCAACAAGGATATCACTAAGCTGTCCCCACCCAACAAGGATATCATTAAGCTGTACCCACCAACAATGATATCACTAAGCTGTACCCACCCAACAAGGATATCACTAAGCTGTCCCCACCCAACAAGGATATCACTAAGCTGTCCCCACCCAACAAGGATATCACTAAGCTGTACCCACCCAACAAGGATATCACTAAGCTGTCCCCACCCAACAAGGATATCACTAAGCTGTACCCACCCAACAAGGATATCACTAAGATGTCCCCACCCAACAAGGATATCACTAAGCTGTCCCCACCCAACAAGGATATCACTAAGATGTACCCACCCAACAAGGATATCACTAAGCTGTACCCACCCAACAATGATATCACTAAGCTGTACCCACCCAACAAGGATATCACTAAGCTTTACCCACCTAACAAGGATATCACTAAGCTGTCCCCCGTAGACCCCCGTCCCTTCCTCCTCTCTGTTTATTTTCAGTCCCAAACACATACCCCGAATGCCCGTGAAGTTGTTTTGTCATAAAGTTACACCTCTGCAGCACCAGTTGACCACGCTTGGCCCACACTTAAAAGCCGCCACGGTGATTAACGGTTAAGGGCAGCCGGCCAGCAGAGGACAGCTCTGGACAGAACGGCTACCTCAATTTGTAAGAGTGCCTCGGTATGACAAAGTGACCGGGGGGAGCAGGAGGCAACTGACGTAGGAACACATTTCATTCCGCCAACTGTAATTCATTCATTATATTTTGCTTCCCTGACAGGTCGGAGAAGCTATTTTAACGTCTCCTCTCTTCAGCATAAATTAGCTGACTGACTAGCTCGGTCGTAAAGATCTGAGGTAAGTTTTGGAGGCTGGTGTTCGTTCTGGAAACGTACAGTCATTCCCCGTTTGACATTTTGAACCCCCATTAAAGCCTTGGCAGCCGGAGGACGGTACTTGTGTCTGGGCAGGTGGCCTGTGAGGGGGTGAGTCGATGCCTGTAAGTCTTTCTGGGCAGGTATGAGGTGCTATTTTTATTTATTTATTTATTTTATTTTTACTTGAATTGTATTTGTTGTTATCTCACCTTTATTTATCAAGGCAAGTCAGTTAATAAGAACAAACTCTTATTTACAACGACGGCCTATAGTATTTTCTATATTGTTTTTAGTATATTGGAATTGTAACGGCTTTCTTGTGCAGAAGGAGAGTCGGACCAAAATGCAGCGTGATGATGATTCATGATATTTTAATGAAGGAAAAAACTATACATGAAGAAGCTACAAAATAATTAAATGTGAAAAAAACCGAAACAGCCCTATCTGGTGCAAACACAAAGACAGGAACAATCACCCACAAAACACTCAAAGAATATGGCTGCCTAAATATGGTTCCCAACCAGAGACAACGATAAACACCTGCCTCTGATTGAGAACCACTCCAGACAGCCATAGACTTTGCTAGATACACCCACTAAGCTACAATCCCAATACCAACACCAAAACCCCAAGACAAAACACACCACAATAAACCCATGTCACACCCTGGCCTACCAAATAAATGAAGACAAACACAATATATTACGACCAGGGCGTGACAGGATTCAAGTCAATGTTCCATGATGACTAGACCGGCAGCCATTTTGATTGTACCTATAGATGTAGTTCAGGAGTCAACCTGTGCTGGGCAGGTGGCCTCTGAGTGGGTATGACATAGAGTTAGAATGACTAGAACAGACAACAATGTTCCATGATGGACCGTTTTGGGACTCAACCTGGCAGCCATTTTGATTGTACCTATAGATGTTTTGATTGTTCAGGAGTCAACCTGTGCTGGGCAGGTGGCCTCTGAGTGGGTATGACATAGAGTTAGAATGACTAGAACAGACATCAATGTTCCATGATGGGTGGGACTGGCAGCCATTTTGATTGTACCTATAGATGTAGTTCAGAGTCAATTGTACCTATAGCCTGTGCTGGGCAGGTGGCCTCTGAGTGGGTATGACATAGAGTTAGAATGACTAGAACAGACATCAATGTTCCATGATGACTAGACCGGCAGCCATTTTGATTGTACCTATAGATGTAGTTCAGGTGCTGGGCAGGTCAACCTGTGCTGGGCAGGACATCAATGTTCTCTGAGTGGGTATGATGTAGTAGAGTTAGAATGTGACTAGAACAGACATCAATGTTCCATGATGGGTGGGACTGGCAGCCATTTTGATTGTACCTATAGATGTAGTTCAGGAGTCAACCTGTGCTGGGCAGGTGGCCTCTGAGTGGGTATGACATAGAGTTAGAATGTCTAGAACAGACAACAATGTTCCATGATGACTAGACCGGCAGCCATTTTGATTGTACCTATAGATGTAGTTCAGGAGTCAACCTGTGCTGGGCAGGTGGCCTCTGAGTGGGTATGACATAGAGTTAGAATGACTAGAACAGACATCAATGTTCCATGATGGGTGGGACCGGCAGCCATTTTGATTGTACCTATAGATGTAGTTCAGGAGTCAACCTGTGCTGGGCAGGTGGCCTCTGAGTGGGTATGACATAGAGTTAGAATGACTAGAACAGACATCAATGTTCCATGATGGCTGAAACGGAGACCATATTGGGTGTACACATAGAAGTACACTTGTATATTCCTCATTCTCTGTGCAGGCTATGCTACCTCCAAGACCAGCCAGCAGATAGCAGCAGGCATCTGCTCTATCCAACACACTGTGCACTAAAGATGCCTGCTTGTTATAAATGTGTCAGCTATCGTTTCTGCCAGGTTTCTAGCCTGGTTAGCAGTCTGTTTGTGTCATCATGCCACTCCTTGTAATGCCAGACAAAGAATAGGAATGATAGCACAAACAGATCTGGGACCAGGCTACCAGGTTCCCAAACAGTGAACCATATTAGGTTCGGGATTCAAGCCGATCATGGGTAATAGGCAATGCGGCTCTTAAAGGCAATGTTCCCACGTGGTGGAGAGACAGCATTCACGGTAAACACTGCATATACCGCCTCAATTGGACATTGCCTTTAAAAAATGCCTATAAACCCTTGGTTTCATTGATCACATTGAATCCCTTGGTCTTGGTTTCATTGATCACATTGAATCCCTTGGTCTTGGTTTCATTGATCACATTGAATCCCTTGGCCTTGGTTTCATTGATCACATTGAATCCCTTGGCCTTGGTTTCATCTTGAATCCCTTGGCCTTGGTTTCATTGATCACATTGAATCCCTTGGCCTTGGTTTCATTGATCACGTTGAATCCCTTGGCCTTGGTTTCATTGATCACATTGAATCCCTTGGCCTTGGTTTCATTGATCACATTGAATCCCTTGGCCTTGGTTTCATTGATCACATTGAATCCCTTGGCCTTGGTTTCATTGATCACATTGAATCCCTTGGCCTTGGTTTCATTGATCACATTGAATCCCTTGGCCTTGGTTTCATTGATCACATTGAATCCCTTGGCCTTGGTTTCATTGATCACATTGAATCCCTTGGCCTTGGTTTCATTGATCACATTGAATCCCTTGGTCTTGGTTTCATTGATCACGTTGAATCCCTTGGTCTTGGTTTCATTGATCACATTGAATCCCTTGGCCTTGGTTTCATTGATAACATTGCATCCCGGGCCTGGTTTTCATTGATCACTTGGCATCCCTTGGTCTTGTTTTCATTGATCACTTTGAAGATCCCTTGGCCTTGGTTTCATTAATCACATTGAATCACCAGTGGTCTTGGTTTCATTGATCACATTGAATCCCTTGGTCTTGGTTTCATTGATCACATTGAATCCCTTGGCCTTGGTTTCATTGATCACGTTGAATCCACCCCTTGGTTTCATTGATCACATTGAATCCCTTGGCCTTGGTTTCATTGATCACATTGAATCCTTGGTTTCATTGATCACATTGAATCCCTTGGTCTTGGTTTCATTGATCACATTGAATCCCTTGGTCTTGGTTTCATTGATCACATTGAATCCCTTGGCCTTGGTTTCATTGATCACATTGAATCCCTTGTCTTGGTTTCATTGATCACATTGAATCCCTTGGCCTTGGTTTCATCGATCACATTGAATCCCTTGGCCTTGGTTTCATTGATCACATTGAATCCCTTGGCCTTGGTTTCATTGATCACATTGAATCCCTTGGCCTTGGTTTCATTGATCACATTGAATCCCTTGGCCTTGGTTTCATCGATCACATTGAATCCCTTGGCCTTGGTTTCATTGATCACATTGAATCCCTTGGCCTTGGTTTCATTGATCACATTGAATCCCTTGGCCTTGGTTTCATTAACGTTGTAATCTCTGTTTTCACACACTGTGAGGCCGTTACATGTTTTGTTTGTAAACTAGTGGGTTTTCCCAGATAACTGTGGCACTACAACATGCTTTAAAGATCTGTGTGCAGAGCGTTTCCTTTACACTCCTCTGTGTGACCCAGTCACCAGTCGTATTGTGTCGGATAGTAATATGAACCATCCCCATGTCCTCTGAGCCATGTGTGAATGTGGGCTTTCCCCTCTTTCTCCTTAAACTGTCTCACCCCTAGAGAGCGTTTCAGGCTGTTGTCTCCTTCCTGCTGATGTAAAGTTCTCCTGGTGATTTACACGCTCGCAGATATAAGCCTGTCACACACACCTGTCTTAAGTCACATGCGTTTGACTTCTCTACAGTGTGTGGGGTGTGTGTGTGTCTCTGTGTGTGTCTATGTGTGTGAGTCTCTGTGTGTGTGTCTGTGTATGTGTTTCTGTGTCTGTGTGTCTCTCTGTGTGTGTATATGTGTGTCTCTCTGTCTGTGTCTGTGTGTCTCTGTGTGTCTGTGTCTGTGTGTCTCTGTGTGTCTCTGTGTTTCTCTGTGTGTGTCTGTGTGTGTCTGTGTGTGTCGGTGTGTCTGTGTGTCTCTCTGTGTGTATATGTGTGTCTCTGTGTGTCTCTGTGTGTGTCTGTGTGTCTCTGTGTGTGTCTGTGTGTGTCTGTGTCTGTGTGTCTCTTTGTGTGTCTAAACTCTGTGTTTGTCTGTGTCTGTTTGTCCCACAATGTCTTTGTGTTTCTTTGTGTGTCTGTGTGTCTATATGTGTGTCTGTGTGTCCCATTGTGTGTGTCTGTGTGTCTCTGTGAGGGTGTCTGTGTGTGCGACGTGTCTGTGTGTCAGTGGGGATGTGTGTGTGTATGTGGGTGTCTGTGTGTGTCTGTGTGAGGGTTGTCTGTGTCTGTGTGTGTCATAAAGTGTGTGTGTGAGGGGGTGTCTGTGTGTGTGTGTGTGTGTGTGTCAGTGGGGAGTGTGTCAGTGTCTGTGTGTGTGTGTGTGTGTGTGTGTGTGTGTGTGTGTGTGTGTGGTGTGTGTGTGTGTGTGTCAGTGGGGAGTGTGTGTGTGTGTGTGTGTGTGTGTGTGTGTGTGTGTGTGTGTGTGTGTGTGTGTGTGTCAGTGGGGAGTGTGTGTGTGTGTGTGTGTGTGTGTGTGTGTGTGTGTGTGTGTGTGTGTGTGTGTGTGTGTGTGTGTGTGTGTGTGTGTGTGTGTGTGTGTGTGGGTCAACCCTGTGTGTGTGTGTGTGTGTGTGTGTGTGTGTGTGTCACGTGTGTGTGTGTGTGTGTGTGTGTGTGTGTGTGTGTGTGTGTGTGTGTGTGTCAGTGGGGAGTGTGTGTGTGTGGGGGGTGGGGTGCAGACACGCAGAAACTCTCACACAGAACAGACACCAGATTTTCACAAAGTTATAAATAGGAAACAGCTAATAAACATTGATGGAGCCGGTCGTACATTTCCGTTCCGTATAAACTCTTGACAATAAGTTCCGTTATTCCCACAATGTCATTTGAATGCCCTTTGGTGCCGGCCACATTACTCATCCCACTGTGATGCAACACAGGCCTCCCATTGTTCATCGCCGTCGGCGACAGGTCGCCTCCACCAATCGCCGGTCATCTTCGCCGTCGGCGTGTCCGGCCTCAAACAATCAGCCGACGCGATGGAGCGGGTCCCTTCCTGGTGACCCCCGTTTGTCCCCTCTGTGACATCATAAAGCCCCCTGTGAATTGAACTGTGTGGAGTGTGAAAGGGAGGGAAATGTCACTGACAGGATCAGCTCTACAATGGTACCGAAATCATTATTGTTGTCGTGGTTATTGATTGGTCAGAGTCAAATGGGAATACTGTCTTTTGTTGTCGTGGTCGACTTGAAAATGGAAAACGTTTGTGTTGATAACGTGAAAAGCCCTGTAATTTATTAAAACAGAACGTGTATATTGCGTGTGATTGATGATAATGAACCTATCCTCAGTCCTGAGTGACATATCTGATAGACACACATTTACTTCTATAGATATCTGAGGTAGAATGTTTAATCTAAAATAATGTAGGTCCAGTATAGTTGTTGACAGCATATATGGTCAGACGAACATATATTTCTATGTCAAAATGACCATTAATGCTCCCTGCCAGGCGTTCTTCACGTCCACACAGTGTCCTGCATGAAACAATCAACCCTTCACTGTTGACGTCCCTGCCAGGCGTTCTTCACGTCCACACAGTGTCCTGCATGAAACAATCAACCCTTCACTGTTGACGTCCCTGCCAGGCGTTCTTCACGTCCACACAGTGTCCTGCATGAAACAATCAACCCTTCACTGTTGACGTCCCTGCCAGGCGTTCTTCACGTCCACACAGTGTCCTGCATGAAACAATCAACCCTTCACTGTTGACGTCCCTGCCAGGCGTTCTTCACGTCCACACAGTGTCCTGCATGAAACAATCAACCCTTCACTGTTGACGTCCCTGCCAGGCGTTCTTCACGTCCACACAGTGTCCTGCATGAAACAATCAACCCTTCACTGTTGACGTCCCTGCCAGGCGTTCTTCACGTCCACACAGTGTCCTGCATGAAACAATCAACCCTTCACTGTTGACGTCCCTGCCAGGCGTTCTTCACGTCCACACAGTGTCCTGCATGAAACAATCAACCCTTCACTGTTGACGTCCCTGCCAGGCGTTCTTCACGTCCACACAGTGTCCTGCATGAAACAATCAACCCTTCACTGTTGACGTCCCTGCCAGGCGTTCTTCACGTCCACACAGTGTCCTGCAGGAAACAATCAACCCTTCACTGTTGACGTCCCTGCCAGGCGTTCTTCACGTCCACACAGTGTCCTGCATGAAACAATCAACCCTTCACTGTTGACGTCCCTGCCAGGCGTTCTTCACGTCCACACAGTGTCCTGCAGGAAACAATCAACCCTTCACTGTTGACGTCCCTGCCAGGCGTTCTTCACGTCCACACAGTGTCCTGCATGAAACAATCAACCCTTCACTGTTGACGTCCCTGCCAGGCGTTCTTCACGTCCACACAGTGTCCTGCATGAAACAATCAACCCTTCACTGTTGACGTCCCTGCCAGGCGTTCTTCACGTCCACACAGTGTCCTGCATGAAACAATCAACCCTTCACTGTTGACGTCCCTGCCAGGCGTTCTTCACGTCCACACAGTGTCCTGCATGAAACAATCAACCCTTCACTGTTGACGTCCCTGCCAGGCGTTCTTCACGTCCACACAGTGTCCTGCATGAAACAATCAACCCTTCACTGTTGACGTCCCTGCCAGGCGTTCTTCACGTCCACACAGTGTCCTGCATGAAACAATCAACCCTTCACTGTTGACGTCCCTGTGTAGGCGTTCTTCACGTCCACACAGTGTCCTGCATGAAACAATCAACCCTTCACTGTTGACGTCCCTGCCAGGCGTTCTTCACGTCCACACAGTGTCCTGCAGGAAACAATCAACCCTTCACTGTTGACGTCCCTGCCAGGCGTTCTTCACGTCCACACAGTGTCCTGCATGAAACAATCAACCCTTCACTGTTGACGTCCCTGCCAGGCGTTCTTCACGTCCACACAGTGTCCTGCATGAAACAATCAACCCTTCACTGTTGTGTGTCCCTGCCAGGCGTTCTTCACGTCCACACAGTGTCCTGCATGAAACAATCAACCCTTCACTGTTGACGTATTGCCAGGCGTTCTTCACGTCCACACAGTGTCCTGCAGGAAACAATCAACCCTTCACTGTTGACGTCCCTGCCAGGCGTTCTTCACATGTCACATTCAGTGTCCTGCAGGAAACAATCAACCCTTCACTGTTGACGTCCCTGCCAGGCGTTCTTCACGTCCACACAGTGTCCTGCATGAAACAATCAACCCTTCACTGTTGACGTATTACTGGCGTTCTTCACGTCCATTACAGTGTCCTGCATGAAACAATCAACCCTTCACTGTTGACGTCCCTGCTCTCTTTCAAAAGTCACACTATCTTCCTTGTCCGTATTACTGTGTGTGACAACAGGAGCAAAGGACTGTGGGTACCTGTATGTTGATCCCTAGATGGTTGCTGCCTGTAACAGTCATGAGCGGTGATGAACTGTGTGTGTGTGTGTGTGTATTACTGTGTGTATTACTGTGTGTGTGTTACTGTGTGTGTGTGTGTGTGTATTACTGTGTGTATTACTGTATGTGTGTGTATTACTGTGTGTGTGTATTACTGTGTGTGTGTGTATTACTGTGTGTGTATTGTGTGTGTGTGTATTACTGTGTGTGTGTATTACTGTGTGTGTGTATTAGTGTGTGTGTGTGTATTACTGTGTGTGTGTATTACTGTGTGTGTGTGTATTACTGTGTGTGTGTATTACTGTGTATATTAGTGTGTGTGTGTGTGTGTATTACTGTGTGTGTGTATTACTGTGTGTATTAGTGTGTGTGTGTGTATTACTGTGTGTATTAGTGTGTGTGTGTATTACTGTGTGTGTGTGTATTACTGTGTGTGTGTATTACTGTGTGTGTGTATTAGTGTGTGTGTGTATTAGTGTGTGTGTATTACTGTGTGTGTGTGTATTACTGTGTGTGTGTATTACTGTGTGTGTGTATTAGTGTGTGTGCGTATTAGTGTGTATGTGTATTACTGTGTGTGTGCGTATTAGTGTGTATGTGTATTACTGTGTGTGTGTGTGTATTAGTGTGTGTGCGTATTAGTGTGTGTGTGTATTAGTGTGTATGTGTATTACTGTGTGTGTGTATTACTGTGTGTGTGTATTAGTGTGTGTGTGTATTACTGTGTGTGTGTGTATTAGTGTGTGTGTGTGTGTGTGTGTGTATTACTGTGTGTGTGTGTATTAGTGTGTGTGTGTGTATTAGTGTGTGTGTGTATTAGTGTGTATGTGTATTACTGTGTGTGTGTATTACTGTGTGTGTGTATTACTGTGTGTGTGTATTAGTGTGTGTGTGTATTACTGTGTGTGTGTGTATTAGTGTGTGTGTGTATTACTGTGTGTGTGTGTATTAGTGTGTGTGTGTGTATTAGTGTGTATGTGTATTACTGTGTGTGTGTATTAGTGTGTGTGTGTGTATTAGTGTGTGTGTGTATTACTGTGTGTATTAGTGTGTGTGTGTATTACTATGCATGCGTGTAACAGTCCTGAACAGTGATGGAGTGTGTTATGTTTCCAAAGCTCATTAGCGTCTCAGTGGGTATCAGACCTCATCAATCTCAGGCCCAGTAAATATCCAGAACGGTCCAAATAACCAGGTTTGGATAATGATAGTGGATGTAGCCTTTGTTGCTAATGACGGCCATTAACCTCTGCAACGGCTAAATA
Source organism: Oncorhynchus keta (assembly GCF_023373465.1). Lineage (NCBI taxonomy): Eukaryota > Metazoa > Chordata > Actinopteri > Salmoniformes > Salmonidae > Oncorhynchus > Oncorhynchus keta. The sequence goes on along the minus strand of NW_026278148.1, from coordinate 179,534 downwards.
ATAGCATCTTAATTAATTTGTTTCAAAGGGAAAGTTTGTAGTGGAATTTAATTGTATTAATGGTTGGGCCTACTGGGTAACAAGATGCATCACGCCAGAGAGTGACATCACAAACACAGAGACATACAGGAAGACAGACTAACACATAGAGACATACAGGAAGACACACTAACACACAGAGACATACAGGAAGACACACTAACACACAGAGACATACAGGAAGACACACTAACACACAGAGACATACAGGAAGACAGACTAACACAGAGACATAGAGGAAGACAGACTAACACAGAGACATACAGGAAGACAGACTAACACAGAGACATACAGGAAGACAGACTAACACATAGAGACATAGAGGAAGACACACTAACACACAGAGACATACAGGAAGACAGACTAACACAGAGAGAAATACAGGAAGACAGACTAACACAGAGAGACATACAGGAAGACACACTAACACACAGAGACAAACAGGAAGACACACTAACACACAGAGACAAACAGGAAGACACACTAACACAGACACTCATGCCTAACACTCATGCCAAGATAGAAAACGCTCTGAAGTTTCTAAAACTGTTTGAATCATGTCTGGTCAGGACAAATCAAGGAGTTCAGTCTCCTCTCCAAACCACACAGGTCAGGACAAATCAAGGAGTTCACCCTCCTCCTCTCCAAACCACACAGTTCAGGACAAATCAAGGAGTTCACCCTCCTCCTCTCCAAACCACACAGTTCAGGACAAATCAAGGAGTTCACCCTTCTCCTCACCAAACCACACAGTTCAGGACAAATCAAGGAGTTTTAATCTGGGAGTCTTATACTATAATTCTATACTATCATTCACAGTCATCTCATTCAGTCTGTCTCTGTAATGACCTCACAGTTTTCCCAAGGGGATCAGAGTCGTCCAAGGAATGAGCTATCATCATTCCATAGCCCACCTTCTCTGTGTGGAGTCAGGAGAACTCCTGTATCATTCCATAGCCCACCTTCTCTGTGTGGAGTCAGGAGAACTCCTATCATCATTCCATAGCCCACCTTCTCTGTGTGGAGTCAGGAGAACTCCTGTATCATTCCATAGCCCACCTTCTCAATGTGGAGTCAGGATAACTCCTGTATCATTCCATAGCCCACCTTCTCTGTGTGGAGTCAGGAGAACTCCTGTATCATTCCATAGCCCACCTTCTCTGTGTGGAGTCAGGAGAACTCCTGTATCATTCCATAGCCCACCTTCTCAATGTGGAGTCAGGATAACTCCTGTATCATTCCATAGCCCACCTTCTCTGTGTGGAGTCAGGAGAACTCCTGTATCATTCCATAGCCCACCTTCTCAATGTGGAGTCAGGATAACTCCTGTATCATTCCATAGCCCACCTTCTCTGTGTGGAGTCAGGAGAACTCCTGTATCATTCCATAGCCCACCTTCTCTGTGTGGAGTTAGGAGAACTCCTGTATCATTCCATAGCCCACCTTCTCTGTGTGGAGTCAGGAGAACTCCTGTATCATTCCATAGCCCACCTTCTCTGTGTGGAGTCAGGAGAACTCCTGTATCATTCCATAGCCCACCTTCTCTGTGTGGAGTCAGGAGAACTCCTGTATCATTCCATAGCCCACCTTCTCTGTGTGGAGTCAGGAGAACTCCTGTATCATTCCATAGCCCACCTTCTCTGTGTGGAGTCAGGAGAACTCCTGTATCATTCCATAGCCCACCTTCTCTGTGTGGAGTCAGGAGAACTCCTGTATCATTCCATAGCCCACCTTCTCTGTGTGGAGTCAGGAGAGCTCCTGTATCATTCCATAGCCCACCTTCTCTGTGTGGAGTTAGGAGAACTCCTGTATCATTCCATAGCCCACCTTCTCTGTGTGGAGTCAGGAGAACTCCTGTATCATTCCATAGCCCACCTTCTCTGTGTGGAGTCAGGAGAACTCCTGTATCATTCCATAGCCCACCTTCTCTGTGTGGAGTCAGGAGAACTCCTGTATCATTCCATAGCCCACCTTCTCTGTGTGGAGTCAGGAGAA
>NW_026278148.1:170000-172500 GCF_023373465.1 Oncorhynchus keta | reverse complement strand
CTCTGTCAGCCAGGTTACAGTATATTTACTGTGACTCTGTCAGCCATGTTACAGTATATTTACTGTGACTCTATCAGCCATGTTACAGTATATTTACCTCTACTGTGACTCTGTCAGCCAGGTTACAGTATATTTACTGTGACTCTGTCAGCCATGTTACAGTATATTTACCTCTACTGTGACTCTATCAGCCATGTTACAGTATATTTACCTCTACTGTGACTCTGTCAGCCATGTTACAGTATCTCTACTGTGACTCTGTCAGCCATGTTACAGTATATTTACCTTTACTGTGACTCTGTTAGCCATGTTACAGTATATTTACCTTTACTGTGACTCTATCCGGCATGTTACAGTATATTTACCTTTACTGTGACTCTGTTAGCCAGGTTACAGTATATTTACCTCTACTGTGACTCTGTCAGCCAGGTTACAGTATATTTACCTCTACTGTGACTCTGTCAGCCAGGTTACAGTATATTTACCTCCACTGTGACTCTATCCGCCATGTTACAGTATCTGTACCTCTACTGTGACTCTGTCAGCCATGTTACAGTATCTGTACCTCTACTGTGACTCTGTCAGCCATGTTACAGTATATTTACCTCTACTGTGACTCTGTCAGCCAGGTTACAGTATATTTACCTCTACTGTGACTCTGTCAGCCAGGTTACAGTATATTTACCTCCACTGTGACTCGATCCGCCATGTTACAGTATATTTACCTCTACTGTGACTCTGTCAGCCATGTTACAGTATATTTACCTCTACTGTGACTCTGTCAGCCAGGTTACAGTATATTTACCTCCACTGTGACTCTATCCGCCATGTTACAGTATCTGTACCTCTACTGTGACTCTGTCAGCCATGTTACAGTATCTGTACCTCTACTGTGACTCTGTCAGCCATGTTACAGTATATTTACCTCTACTGTGACTCTGTCAGCCAGGTTACAGTATATTTACCTCCACTGTGACTCTATCCGCCATGTTACAGTATCTGTACCTCTACTGTGACTCTGTCAGCCATGTTACAGTATCTGTACCTCTACTGTGACTCTGTCAGCCATGTTACAGTATCTGTACCTCTACTGTGACTCTGTCAGCCATGTTACAGTATCTGTACCTCTACTGTGACTCTGTCAGCCATGTTACAGTATCTGTACCTCTACTGTGACTCTGTCAGCCATGTTACAGTATATTTACCTCTACTGTGACTCTGTCAGCCAGGTTACAGTATATTTACCTCTACTGTGACTCTGTCAGCCATGTTACTGTATCTGTACCTCTCTAGCCTGACCCTGGCTGAGTCCCACATGGCACCCTATTCCACCCGGCCAAACTCTCCCCAAACCCGGACGCCGCTGGACCAATTGTGCCCCGCCTATCGGACTTCCGATCACGTCCGGCTGTGACACGGCCTGGGAATGAACCGGGGTCTGTAGTGACGTACTATCAAGTCAATAGGGTGCCTATTGGAACTCAGACCCTGTCTGTTGATCTGGTAAAACACTTCCTTGTTGCATCCTGGGACAGCCCCCTGTCTGTTGATCTGGTAAAACACTTCCTTGTTGCATCCTGGGACAGCCCCCTGTCTGTTGATCTGGTAAAACACTTCCTTGTTGCATCCTGGGACAGCCCCCTGTCTGTTGATCTGATAAAACACTTCCTTGTTGCATCCTGGGACAGCCCCCTGTCTGTTGATCTGGTAAAACACTTCCTTGTTGCATCCTGGGACAGCCCCCTGTCTGTTGATCTGATAAAACACTTCCTTGTTGCATCCTGGGACAGCCCCCTGTCTGTTGATCTGGTAAAACACTTCCTTGTTGCATCCTGGGACAGCCCCCTGTCTGTTGATCTGGTAAAACACTTCCTTGTTGCATCCTGCCTACTATCAGTGTTTGTGTGTCCCAAACTACACCCTGGTCCCTATAGTGCACTACCATGGGCCCCTGTTCAGGGTGCCATTTGGGACATAGTCAGTTAGTCAATATAGACACTGTTCCCACGGGGAGAGTGAGAACAGTCCACAGTGCGGACGCAGCAAGTAGCTCAGCACGGTTTAAACAACAGCTAATAAAATAAAAGATGGCTGACAGAAAGATAAGGCCATGTGAACATAACCAGGAAGAGATGGTGAGAAAGGGGGAAGTGAGAGCTGCAGAGGGAGGGGGGTGCTAAGGTGTTGTAATATTACAATATTGCTACGAACATAACAAGGGTCCTGGATTCAATTCCAGACTGCTACCTCTTAAAACCGGTCGTCTATCGTCACTAAATACAATCATGTCCATCATTATTGGCTCCCTTGATAAAGACGAGCAAGATATACTATGAAATAAATTATACAAATAGTGGTGTGAACCACTGGTGTGGGTGGGCAAATACATCTATGTTCATGTCCTCATAGCACCGCCTGGAATTTGCTAAACAGGCTTTACTCACTGTCTCTTGTTTTCTCTTCTCACGCCTGCGGAATCTTTGATGGTCACATGTTAGGA
>NW_026278148.1:62500-165000 GCF_023373465.1 Oncorhynchus keta | reverse complement strand
TGAACATTGAACATCTAATAGTCAAATCGGTGTAAAAGGAAGTGGACTGGTTGGACTCTTTTTACCCAAGCTTCCATTTCTACTGAATGATGAAACGATGAAATCATTAACCATGTTACTGTCAACCCTGTTACTGTCAACCCTGTTACTGTCAACCCTGTTGGGGTCAACCCTGTTACTGTCAACCCTGTTGGGGTCAACCATGTTACTGTCAACCCTGTTACTGTCAACCCTGTTACTGTCAACCCTGTTACTGTCAACCCTGTTACTGTCAACCCTGTTGGTGTCAACCCTGTTACTGTCAACCCTGTTACTGTCAACCCTGTTACTGTCAACCCTGTTGGTGTCAACCCTGTTACTGTCAACCCTGTTGGTGTCAACCCTGTTACTGTCAACCCTGTTACTGTCAACCCTGTTACTGTCAACCCTGTTACTGTCAACCCTGTTGGTGTCAACCCTGTTACTGTCAACCCTGTTACTGTCAACCCTGTTGGGGTCAACCCTGTTGGGGTCAACCCTGTTACTGTCAACCCTGTTACTGTCAACCCTGTTGGTGTCAACCCTGTTACTGTCAACCCTGTTGGTGTCAACCCTGTTACTGTCAACCCTGTTACTGTCAACCCTGTTACTGTCAACCCTGATGGGGTCAACCCTGTTACTGTCAACCCTGTTACTGTCAACCCTGTTACTCTCAACCCTGTTACTGTCAACCCTGTTACTGTCAACCCTGTTGGTGTCAACCCTGTTACTGTCAACCCTGTTGGTGTCAACCCTGTTACTGTCAACCCTGTTACTGTCAACCCTGTTACTGTCAACCCTGTTACTGTCAACCCTGTTGGGGTCAACCCTGTTACTGTCAACCCTGTTACTGTCAACCATGTCACTGTCAACCCTGTTACTGTCAACCCTGTTGGGGTCAACCCTGTTACTGTCAACCCTGTTACTCTCAACCCTGTTACTGTCAACCCTGTTACTGTCAACCCTGTCGGGGCCAACCCTGTTACTGTCAACCCTCTTACAGTCCACCCTGTTACTTTTTTTGGCACTTAACAGGCACTTACTATAGTCATTGTTTTAAGTTGAACATGTGCTCTTCATGACAGACTGTTAAAAGTGATTTTTGTCACAAAGTTTACAGTCCACTTCCCAAAAGGCACTGACTCCACTCGTAGAACAATTCAGCTGTAGTCTATCTAATGGACCAGTCTGACCCCTTTAACTAGGATGTCTGAATGTGTTATAGGAGCTATTGTTTCCTATAAACATCTAGCACCGGGGCAATAACAATCGCATCAGGCCAAATGAAGTTATCTGAGAATAGAATTAAACTCCTGGTGACCCCGGTGTCTTCTGGCTCACAGAGACCCATTAATAATGGGCCTAATCTAATCATACTGGATGGATGGGATGGATGGAGCTGGAGCTGTGTGTGTCTGCCTGTGTGTGTTTCAGGGGTGGAGAGATGGAGAGGGAGAGAGAGAGGGGGAGAGAGAGAGGGAGAGAGAGAGGGAGAGAGAGAGGGAGAGAGAGAGGGAGAGAGAGAGAGAGAGAGAGAGAGAGAGAGAGAGAGAGAGAGAGAGAGAGAGAGAGAGATTATATCTGAGACATGTAAATGCATTTATATACATTATGAACTTTGACAGAGAAGCTTATGACTGAACTCCCTCTGGCTGGAACTTGACCTGCAGGTCATACTTGAACCTCTCCAAAAGGTCCAGCCATCTCTTTGACAATCAGCAAAAGTAGTTCTTATCATACCCTACAAATGTAAACCTGACAAACCACAATCATATATAGAGATCTGACTTGGCTAACAACATATTTCCTTGAGATTACACAGACGCACAAAGAATTTAAAAACAAATCCATTTTTGATAAACTCCCATATCTACTGGGTGAAATACCACAGTTTGCCATCACAGCAGCAAGATGTGTGACCTGTTGCCACGAGAAAAGGGCAACCAGTGAAGAACAAACACCATTGTAAATATAACCCATATTTGTGTTTATTTACATGTGCATATTGTTACAACACTGTATTTAGACCTATGACATTTGAAATGTGTTTATTCTTTTGAAACTTTTGTGAGTGTGATGTTTACTGTTAATTTTTAATTGTTTATTTCACTTTTGTTTATTATCTATTCCACTTGCTTTGGTAATGTAAACATATGTTTCCCTTAAAGCCCCTTAAAATGAAAGGGAATTGAGAGAGGGAAAGATAGAAGGGGGAGAGACAGAGAGAAGGGGGAGAGACGGAGAGAAGGGGAGAGACGGAGAGAAGGGGAGAGACGGAGAGAAGGGGGAGAGACAGAGAGAAGGGGAGAGACAGAGAGAAGGGAGACAGAGACAGAGAGAAGGGGGAGAGACAGAGAGAAGGGGGAGAGACAGAGAGAAGGGGACAGAGACAGAGAGAAGGGGGAGAGACAGAGAGAAGGGGGAGAGACAGAGAGAAGGGGGAGAGACAGAGAGAAGGGGAGAGACAGAGAGAAGGGGGAGAGACAGAGAGAAGGGGAGAGACAGAGAGAAGGGGGAGAGACAGAGAGAAGGGGAGAGACAGAGAGAAGGGGAGAGACAGAGAGAAGGGGAGAGACAGAGAGAAGGGGGAGAGACAGAGACAGAGAGAAGGGGGAGAGACAGAGAGAAGGGGAGAGACAGAGAGAAGGGGAGAGACAGAGAGAAGGGGGAGAGACAGAGAGAAGGGGAGAGACAGAGAGAAGGGGGAGAGACAGAGAGAAGGGGGAGAGACAGAGAGAAGGGGAGAGACAGAGAGAAGGGGGAGAGACAGAGAGAAGGGGAGAGACAGAGAGAGAGACAGAGAGAAGGGGAGAGACAGAGAGAAGGGGGAGAGACAGAGAGAAGGGGAGAGACAGAGAGAAGGGGAGAGACAGAGAGAAGGGGGAGAGACAGAGAGAAGGGGGAGAGACAGAGAGAAGGGGGAGAGACAGAGAGAAGGGGGAGAGACAGAGAGAAGGGGAGAGACAGAGAGAAGGGGAGAGACACGGAGAGAAGGGGAGAGTCAGAGAGAAGGGGGAGAGACAGAGAGAAGGGGAGAGAGAGAGAGAAGGGGAGAGACAGAGAGGGGGAGAGACAGAGAGAAGGGGGGGGAGAGACAGAGAGAAGGGGAGAGACAGATAGAAGGGGGAGAGACAGAGAGAAGGGGGAGAGACAGAGAGAGAAGGGGAGAGTCAGAGAGAAGGGGAGAGACAGAGAAGGGGGAGAGACAGAGAGAAGGGGAGAGACAGAGAGAAGGGGAGAGACAGAGAGAGAGGGGAGAGAGACAGAGAGAAGGGGGAGAGACAGAGAGAAGGGGGGAGAGACAGAGAGAAGGGGAGAGACAGAGAGAAGGGGGAGAGACAGAGAGAAGGGGAGAGACAGAGAGAAGGGAGAGAGACAGGAGAGAAGGGGAGAGACAGAGAGAAGGGGGAGAGACAGAGAGAAGGGGGAGAGACAGAGAGAAGGGGAGAGACAGTAGAAGGGGAGAGACAGAGAGAAGGGGAGAGACAGAGAGAAGGGGGAGAGACAGAGAGAAGGGGAGAGACAGAGAGAAGGGGAGAGACAGAGAGAAGGGGAGAGACAGAGAAGGGGAGAGACAGAGAGAAGGGGAGAGACAGAGAGAAGGGGGAGAGACAGAGAGAAGGGGGAGAGACAGAGAGAAGGGGGAGAGACAGAGAGAAGGGGAGAGACAGAGAGAAGGGGGAGAGACAGAGAGAAGGGGAGAGACAGAGAGAAGGGGAGAGACAGAGAGAAGGGGGAGAGACAGAGAGAAGGGGAGAGATGGAGAGAAGGGGAGAGACAGAGAGAAGGGGAGAGACAGAGAGAAGGGGAGAGACAGAGAGACAGAGAGAGGGGGAGAGACAGAGAGAAGGGGAGAGACAGAGAGAAGGGGAGAGAGAGACAGAGAGAAGGGGAGAGACAGAGAGAAGGGGAGAGACAGAGAGAAGGGGAGAGGGAGAGAGACAGAGAGAAGGGGAGAGACAGAGAGAAGGGGAGAGACAGAGAGAGGGGGAGAGACAGAGAGAAGGGGAGGGGACAGAGACAGAGAGAAGGAGAGAGACAGAGAGAAGGGAGAGAGAGAAGGGGAGAGGAGAGAAGGGGGGAGAGACAGACGTTCTGGGGGAAATGTACTGTATGGATGCACACCAAGTGTCCTTGTGTTGGGCTATAACCAAACAAGTCCTAGTACTGAGATAGAACCAAACAAGTCCTAGTACTGAGATAGAACCAGACAGGTCCTAGTACTGAGATAGAACCAAACAAGTCCTAGTACTGAGATAGAACCAAACAAGTCCTAGTACTGAGATAGAACCAAACAGGTCTTTGTACTGAGATAGAACCAAACAGATCCTAGTACTGAGATAGAACCAGACAGGTCCTAGTACTGAGATAGAACCAAACAAGTCCTAGTACTGAGATAGAACCAAACAAGTCCTAGTACTGAGATAGAACCAAACAAGTCCTAGTACTGAGATAGAACCAAACAGGTCCTAGTACTGAGATAGAACCAAACAGGTCCTAGTACTGAGATAGAACCAAACAGATCCTTGTTCTGGGCTATTCATAAATGTAAATAAACTTTCTTTGTGGCAGTAGAGGAAAACAGGTCCTATAGATCCTAACGACTCAGACAACGATTTACATACACACACAGAGATACACAAAACATACACACACACACACACACACACACACACACACACACACACACACACACACACACACACACACACACACACACACACACACACACACACACACACACACACACACACACACACACACACACACACACACACACAAACAAACACACAGAGATACACAAAACATACACACACACACACACACACACAAACACACAGATACACACACAGACGCACCGTACACCAACACACACAGACGCACCGCACACCAACACACACAAACACACACACACACACACACAGCCAGGCCCTCCCCCCCAACACACACACACACCAAACCAAACCCCAAAAGCTTCCATTTAACCAGATCCTGTCTCGCTCAGCTCTCAGTTGAAACCCTCTTCCCGAGGCTCTGCAGGATGACATATGCATGCAGCCATATGGAGGAAAATTGCTAATAGAGATTTACTGTCAGGGAGCGACGACCCGCTGGAGAAAATAAGGAAACTGTAACATATTGCTTTCTGTAAATCAGAGGAACAGAGAGAGGACAAAGAGAGAAGCAGAGAGACAAAGAGGACAAAGAGAGAAGCAGAGAGAGGAGCAGAGAGAGGGACAGAGAGGGACAGAGAGAGGGACAGAGAGAGAAGCAGAGAGAGGAGCAGAGAGAGAGAGAGGACAGAGAGAGAGGGACAGAGAGAGACAGAGAGAGGGACAAAGAGAGAGCAGAGAGAGGAGCAGAGAGAAACACAGACAGAGGACAGAGAGGGACAGAGAGAGGGACAGAGAGAGAGAGCAGAGAGAGGGACAGAGAGAGGACAGAGAGAGGGACAGAGAGAGAACAGAGAGAGGACAGAGACAGAGAGGGACAAGACAGAGAGGGACAGAGAGAGGGACAGAGAGGGACAGAGAGAGGAGACAGAGAGAGGAGCAGAGAGAGAACAGAGAGATTAGTAATGCCTCTATGGTAGAGGTTACTAGATGAGGTGCCTCTATGGTAGAGGATAATAATATATGCCATTTAGCAGACGCTTTTATCCAAAGCGACTTACAGTCATGTGTGCATACATTCTACTTATGGGTGGTCCAATCAACCCACTACCCTGGCGTTACAAGCGCCATGCTCTACCAACTGAGCTACAGAAGGACCACAGATTAGTAATGCCTCTATGGTAGAGGATACTAGATTAGTAATGCCACTATGGTAGAGGATACTAGATTAGTAATGCCACTATGGTAGAGGATACTAGATTAGTAATGCCTAGATTAGTAATGCCTCTATGGTAGAGGTACTAGATTAGATACTAGATTAGTAATGCCTCTATGGTAGAGGATACTAGATTAGTAATGCCTCTATGGTAGAGGATACTAGATTAGTAATGCCTCTACTAGATTAGTAATGCCTAGAGGATACTAGATTAGTAATGCCTCTATGGTAGAGGATACTAGATTAGTAATGCCTCTATGGTAGAGGATACTAGATTAGTAATGCCTCTATGGTAGAGGATACTAGATTAGTAATGCCTCTATGGTAGAGGATACTAGATGAGGTGCCTCTATGGTAGAGGATACTAGATTAGTAATGCCTCTATGGTAGAGGATACTAGATTAGTAATGCCTCTATGGTAGAGGATACTAGATTAGGTAATGCCTCTATGGTAGAGGATACTAGATTAGTACTAGTGCCTCTATGGTAGAGGATACTAGATTAGTAATGCCTCTATGGTAGAGGATACTAGATTAGTAATGCCACTGTGGTAGAGGATACTAGATTAGTAATGCCTCTATGGTAGAGGATACTAGATTAGTAATGCCTCTATGGTAGAGGATACTAGATTAGTAATGCCTCTATGGTAGAGGATACTAGATTAGTAATGCCTCTATGGTAGAGGATACTAGATTAGTAATGCCTCTATGGTAGAGGATACTAGATTAGTAATGCCTCTATGGTAGAGGATACTAGATGCCTAGAGGAATGCCTCTATGGTAGAGGATACTAGATTAGTAATGCCTCTATGGTAGAGGATACTAGATTAGTAATGCCTCTATGGTAGAGGATACTAGATTAGTAATGCCTCTATGGTAGAGGATACTAGATTAGTAATGCCTCTATGGTAGAGGATACTAGATTAGTAATGCCTCTATGGTAGAGGATACTAGATTAGGTAAGGATGCCTCTATGGTAGAGGATACTAGATTAGTAATGCCTCTATGGTAGAGGATACTAGATTAGAATGCTAGATTAGATAATGCCTCTATGGTAGAGGATACTAGATTAGTGCCTCTATGCCAGAGGATACTAGATGGTAGAGGATACTAGATTAGTAATGCCTCTATGGTAGAGAGGATACTAGATTAGTAATGCCTCTATGGTAGAGGATACTAGATTAGTAATGCCTCTATGGTAGAGGATACTAGATGAGGTGCCTCTATGGTAGAGGATACTAGATTAGGTGCCTCTATGGTAGAGGATACTAGATTAGTAATGCCTCTATGGTAGAGGATACTAGATTAGTAATGCCTCTATGGTAGAGGATACTAGATTAGTAATGCCTCTATGGTAGAGGATACTAGATTAGTAATGCCTCTATGGTAGAGGATACTAGATTGCCTCTAGGTAATTAGTAATGCCACTATGGTAGAGGATACTAGATTAGTAATGCCTCTATGGTAGAGGATACTAGATTAGTAATGCCTCTATGGTAGAGGATACTAGATTAGTAATGCCTCTATGGTAGAGGATACTAGATTAGTAATGCCTATAGAGGATACTAGAGGAATGCCTCTATGGTAGAGGATACTAGATTAGTAATGCTATGGTAGAGGATACTAGATTAGTAATGCCTCTATGGTACTAGATTAGATACTAGATACTAGATAATGCCACTATGGTAGAGGATACTAGATTAGTAATGCCTAGGTAGAGGATACTAGATTAGTAATGCCACTATGGTAGAGGATACTAGATTAGTAATGCTCTATGGTAGAGGATACTAGATTAGTAATGCCTCTATGGTAGAGGATACTAGATGAGGTGCCTCTATGGTAGAGGATACTAGATTAGTAATGCCTCTATGGTAGAGGATACTAGATTAAATGCCACTATGGTAGAGGATACTAGATTAGTAATGCCTCTATGGTAGAGGATACTAGATTAGTAATGCCTCTATGGTAGAGGATACTAGATTAGTAATGCCTCTATGGTAGAGGATACTAGATTAGTAATGCCTCTATGGTAGAGGATACTAGATTAGTAATGCCTCTATGGTAGAGGATACTAGATTAGTAATGCCTCTATGGTAGAGGATACTAGATGGTAGAGAGGATACTAGATTAGTAATGCCTCTATGGTAGAGGATACTAGATTAGTAATGCCTCTATGGTAGAGGATACTAGATTAGTAATGCCTCTATGGTAGAGGATACTAGATTAGTAATGCCTCTATGGTAGAGGATACTAGATTAGTAATGCCTCTATGGTAGAGGATACTAGATTAGTAATGCCTCTATGGTAGAGGATACTAGATTAGTAATGCCTCTATGGTAGAGGATACTAGATTAGTAATGCCTCTATGGTAGAGGATACTAGATTAGTAATGCCTCTATGGTAGAGGATACTAGATTAGTAATGCCTCTATGGTAGAGGATACTAGATTAGTAATGCCTCTATGGTAGAGGATACTAGATTAGTAATGCCTCTATGGTAGAGGATACTAGATTAGTAATGCCTCTATGGTAGAGGATACTAGATTAGTAATGCCTCTATGGTAGAGGATACTAGATTAGTAATGCCTCTATGGTAGAGGATACTAGATTAGTAATGCCTCTATGGTAGAGGATACTAGATTAGTAATGCCTCTATGGTAGAGGATACTAGATTAGTAATGCCTCTATGGTACTAGATTAGCCTCTAATGCCTCTATGGTAGAGGATACTAGATTAGTAATGCCTCTATGGTAGAGGATACTAGATTAGTAATGCCTCTATGGTAGAGGATACTAGATTAGTAATGCCTCTATGGTAGAGGATACTAGATTAGTAATGCCTCTATGGTAGAGGATACTAGATTAGTAATGCCTCTATGGTAGAGGATACTAGATTAGTAATGCCTCTATGGTAGAGGATACTAGATTAGTAATGCCTCTATGGTAGAGGATACTAGATGAGGTGCCTCTATGGTAGAGGATACTAGATTAGTAATGCCTCTATGGTAGAGGATACTAGATTAGTAATGCCTCTATGGTAGAGGATACTAGATTAGTAATGCCACTATGGTAGAGGATACTAGATTAGTAATGCCTCTATGGTAGAGGATACTAGATTAGTAATGCCTCTATGGTAGAGGATACTAGATTAGTAATGCCTCTATGGTAGAGGATACTAGATTAGTAATGCCTCTATGGTAGAGGATACTAGATTAGTAATGCCTCTATGGTAGAGGATACTAGATTAGTAATGCCTCTATGGTAGAGGATACTAGATGAGGTGCCTCTATGGTAGAGGATACTAGATTAGTAATGCCTCTATGGTAGAGGATACTAGATTAGTAATGCCTCTATGGTAGAGGATACTAGATTAGTAATGCCTCTATGGTAGAGGATACTAGATTAGTAATGCCTCTATGGTAGAGGATACTAGATTAGTAATGCCTCTATGGTAGAGGATACTAGATTAGTAATGCCTCTATGGTAGAGGATACTAGATTAGTAATGCCTCTATGGTAGAGGATACTAGATTAGTAATGCCTCTATGGTAGAGGATACTAGATTAGTAATGCCTCTATGGTAGAGGATACTAGATTAGTAATGCCTCTATGGTAGAGGATACTAGATTAGTAATGCCATGGTAGAGGATACTAGATGGTAGAGAGATACTAGATTAGTAATGCCTCTATGGTAGAGGATGCTAGATTAGTAATGCCTCTATGGTAGAGGATACTAGATTAGTAATGCCTCTATGGTAGAGGATACTAGATTAGTAAGAGCCACTATGGTAGAGGATACTAGATTAGTAATGCCACTGTGGTAGAGGATACTAGATTAGTAATGCCTCTATGGTAGAGGATACTAGATTAGTAATGCCTCTATGGTAGAGGGTACTAGATTAGTAATGCCTCTATGGTAGAGGATACTAGATTAGTAATGCCTCTATGGTAGAGGATACTAGATTAGTAATGCCTCTATGGTAGAGGATACTAGATTAGTAATGCCTCTATGGTAGAGGATACTAGATTAGTAATGCCTCTATGGTAGAGGATACTAGATTAGTAATGCCTCTATGGTAGAGGATACTAGATTAGTAATGCCTCTATGGTAGAGGATACTAGATTAGTAATGCCTCTATGGTAGAGGATACTAGATTAGTAATGCCTCTATGGTAGAGGATACTAGATTAGTAATGCCTCTATGGTAGAGGATACTAGATTAGTAATGCCTCTATGGTAGAGGATACTAGATTAGTAATGCCTCTATGGTAGAGGATACTAGATGAGGTGCCTCTATGGTAGAGGATACTAGATTAGTAATGCCACTATGGTAGAGGATACTAGATTAGTAATGCCTCTATGGTAGAGGATACTAGATTAGTAATGCCTCTATGGTAGAGGATACTAGATTAGTAATGCCTCTATGGTAGAGGATACTAGATTAGTAATGCCTCTATGGTAGAGGATACTAGATTAGTAATGCCTCTATGGTAGAGGATACTAGATTAGTAATTAGTAATGCCTCTATGGTAGAGGATACTAGATTAGTAATGCCTCTATGGTAGAGGATACTAGATTAGTAATGCCTCTATGGTAGAGGATACTAGATTAGTAATGCCTCTATGGTAGATTAGTAATGGGTAGATACTAGATTAGTAATGCCTCTATGGTAGAGGATACTAGATTAGTAATGCCTCTATGGTAGAGGATACTAGATTAGTAATGCCTCTATGGTAGAGGATACTAGATTAGTAATGCCTCTATGGTAGAGGATACTAGATTAGTAATGCCTCTATGGTAGAGGATACTAGATTAGTAATGCCACTATGGTAGAGGATACTAGTAATGCCTCTATGGTAGAGGATACTAGATTAGTAATGCCTCTATGGTAGAGGATACTAGATTAGTAATGCCTCTATGGTAGAGGATACTAGATTAGTAATGCCTCTATGGTAGAGGATACTAGATTAGTAATGCCTCTATGGTAGAGGATACTAGATTAGTAATGCCTCTATGGTAGAGGATACTAGATTAGTAATGCCTCTATGGTAGAGGATACTAGATTAGTAATGCCTCTATGGTAGAGGATACTAGATTAGTAATGCCACTATGGTAGAGGATACTAGATTAGTAATGCCTCTATGGTAGAGGATACTAGATTAGTAATGCCTCTATGGTAGAGGATACTAGATTAGTAATGCCACTATGGTAGAGGATACTAGATTAGTAATGCCTCTATGGTAGAGGATACTAGATGAGGTGCCTCTATGGTAGAGGATACTAGATTAGTAATGCCTCTATGGTAGAGGATACTAGATTAGTAATGCCTCTATGGTAGAGGATACTAGATTAGTAATGCCTCTATGGTAGAGGATACTAGATTAGTAATGCCTCTATGGTAGAGGATACTAGATTAGTAATGCCTCTATGGTAGAGGATACTAGATTAGTAATGCCTCTATGGTAGAGGATACTAGATTAGTAATGCCTCTATGGTAGAGGATACTAGATTAGTAATGCCTCTATGGTAGAGGATACTAGATTAGTAATGCCTCTATGGTAGAGGATACTAGATTAGTAATGCCTCTATGGTAGAGGATACTAGATTAGTAATGCCTCTATGGTAGAGGATACTAGATTAGTAATGCCTCTATGGTAGAGGATACTAGATTAGTAATGCCTCTATGGTAGAGGATACTAGATTAGTAATGCCTCTATGGTAGAGGATACTAGATGAGGTGCCTCTATGGTAGAGGATACTAGATTAGTAATGCCTCTATGGTAGAGGATACTAGATTAGTAATGCCTCTATGGTAGAGGATACTAGATTAGTAATGCCTCTATGGTAGAGGATACTAGATGAGGTGCCTCTATGGTAGAGGATACTAGATTAAATGCCTCTATGGTAGAGGATACTAGATTAGGTGCCACTGTGGTAGAGGATACTAGATGAGGAATGATTCATCCACCTCATAGGTCCTCTATGGTAGAATGATTACCAATGAGACACATCACACTCAGACACTGCGTGCTTGGTTTGGCGAGTGTTAAACACACACACGCACGGGCGCACACACTCGCCACACACACTTACCAGCTCACTGCATGCTTCATTAGGAAATTTCCTTCACGCTGATATCCCAGATTCCCAACTCCCTCCGGGCTCCGGACTTTGTACCAGAACGCTCCAAGGCAGAGCAACCTGGGGCCAACCTGGTTCCCCAATTTGAACCAGATTCCCAGTTTTGGGAATCTGAGAGCGATTATGGAACCCAGCCCACATATATATGTTATGGTTTACTTTTATTTATCTAGGCAAGTCAATAAGAACAAATTCTTATTTTCAATGACGGCCTAGGAACAGTGGGTTAACTGGTCTAGGAACAGTGGGTTAACTGGTCTAGGAACAGTGGGTTAACTGGTCTAGGAACAGTGGGTTAACTGGTCTAGGAACAGTGGGTTAACTGGTCTAGGAACAGTGGGTTAACTGGTCTAGGAACAGTGGGTTAACTGGTCTAGGAACAGTGGGTTAACTGGTCTAGGAACAGTGGGTTAACTGGTCTAGGAACAGTGGGTTAACTGGTCTAGGAACAGTGGGTTAACTGGTCTAGGAACAGTGGGTTAACTGGTCTAGGAACAGTGGGTTAACTGGTCTAGGAACAGTGGGTTAACTGGTCTAGGAACAGAGGGTTAACTGCCTGTTCAGGGGCAGAACGACAGATTTGTACCTTGTCAGCTCGGGGATTCGATCTTGCAACCTTCCGGTTACTAATCCAACGCTACCCTGCCGCCCCATATAAGGCTAAAGAGGATTGAGGAATATCTGCTGTGTTGTTGACTGTGTTTAGAATGGCTCCAAATAAAGATTTAGGTAATTCAACAAGCTCTTCATGAACACACAATGTATAATATACTATATCATAAACTGGGTGGTCGAGCCCAGACTGCTGATTGGCTGACCGCCGTGGTATATCACGGGTATGACAAAACGTTTTATTTTTACCGATCTAACTACGTTGGTAACCAGTTTATAATAGCAATAAGGCACCTCGTTTTTTGTGGTATATGGTCAATATACCACCGCTCAGGGCTGTATCCAGGCTCTCCCGTTGCGTCGTGCTTAGGAACAGCACTTAGCCGTGGAATATTGGCCATATACCACACCCCCTCGGGCACTATAATATAGTATAATATACTATAGTATGGTATAGTATAGTATGATATAGTACAGTATGATATAGTATAGTACAGCATAACACAGTATAATATAATATAGTATAATACACTATGGTGTGATATAGTATAGTATAGTATGGTATAGTATAGTATAATACAGAATAACATGGTATATTATAATATAGTACAGTATAATATGGGATAGTATAGTATAATATAGTATGGTAGAGTGGCAAAGAGCAGAGCAGAGTAGAGCAGAGTAGAGTAGAGTATAATAGAGCAGAGTAGAGTAGAGCAGAGTAGAGTACAGTAGAGCACAGTAGAGTATAATAGAGCAGAGCAGAGTAGAGTATAATAGAGCAGAGTAGAGTAGAGCAGAGTAGAGTATAATAGAGCAGAGTAGAGCAGAGCAGAGTAGAGTATAGAAGAGCAGAGCAGAGTATAATAGAGAGTAGAGTAGAGCAGAGCAGAGTATAATAGAGCAGAGCAGAGTAGAGTATAGCAGAGCAGAGCAGAGTAGAGTATAATAGAGCAGAGTAGAGTATAGCAGAGTAGAGCAGAGTAGAGTACAGTAGAGCAGAGTAGAGTAGAGCAGAGTAGAGTACAGTAGAGCAGAGCAGAGTATAATAGAGCAGAGCAGAGTAGAGCAGAGCAGAGTATAATAGAGCAGAGCAGAGCAGAGTAGAGTAGAGTATAATAGAGCAGAGTAGAGTATAATAGAGCAGAGTAGTGCAGAGTAGAGTATAATAGAGCAGAGTAGTGCAGAGTAGAGTATGATAGAGTATAGTAGAACGGAGTAGAGAATAATAGAGTAGAGTAGATTATAATAGAGTAGAGTCAAATAGAGCAGAGCAGAGTAGAGAATAATAGAGTAGAGAATAATAGAGTAGAGAATAATAGAGTAGAGTAGATTATAATAGAGTAGAGTCAAATAGAGCAGAGCAGATTAGAGAATAATAGAGTAGAGTCAAATAGAGCAGACCAGATTAGAGAATAATAGAGTAGAATCAAATAGAGCAGAGCAGAGTAGAGAATATTAGAGTAGAATCAAATAGAGCAGAGCAGAGTAGAGAATATTAGAGTAGAATCAAATAGAGCAGAGCAGAGTAGAGAATATTAGAGTAGAATCAAATAGAGCAGAGCAGAGTAGAGAATATTAGAGTAGAATCAAATAGAGCAGAGCAGAGTAGAATATTAGAGTAGAGTCAAATAGAGCAGAGCAGAGATGAGAGAATATTAGAGTAGAGTAGATGAGAGTAGATTGTGGTAGAGTAGAGTAGAGTAGAGTAGAGTAGAGTAGAGTAGAGTAGAGTAAATGAGAGTAGATTGGGTAGAGTAGAGTAGAGTAGAGTAGAGTAGAGTAGAGTAGAGTAGAGTAGAGTAGAGTAGATTGTGGTAGAGTAGAGTAGAGCAGAACAGAGCAGACTGACTGAGGCCTCTCTCTTCCTAAAGCTCTGAATAGAAGCCAGTGTCAGTAGAGTAAACAGTAGGGCTTAGAGCCTGCTGGTCTGACCAACCTCGCTGGGCCTAACCTCCACCCACCCACACACCACACACGCACGCACGCACGCACGCACGCAGGCAGGCAGGCAGGCAGGCAGGCAGGCAGGCAGGCAGGCAGGCAGGCAGGCAGGCAGGCAGACAGACAGACAGACAGACAGACAGACAGACAGACAGACAGACAGACAGACAGACAGACCCACATTCCCCTCATCCGTCACTCACATGCCACAACAATCCCTCTTTTGTCCGTCGTGATTGATGACGTGCTGGAATTCCATTCACCGCGTGTTTTGGGGTTACCGTGACGACCAGGTAAAAACAGTCGGCGACGTGGTATCGGGTTTCCATCCCTGAGAGGAGGAGGGGGGAGAGAGAGAAAAAACAACTAGCGAGATGTTTCTAAAGGTTCTACCAACAGTCATATCTTAGCCAGATACACAGCTGTGATCTCCAACAAGGTGCTGATTGTTCTCAGGGAAGATCCATGTTAACTCTATGTGTTACTCCATCACATGTTAACTCTATGTGTTACTCCATCACATGTTAACTCTATGTGTTACTCCATCACATGTTAACTCTATGTGTTACTCCATCACATGTTAACTCTATGTGTTACTCCATCACATGTTAACTCTATGTGTTACTCCATCACATGTTAACTCTATGTGTTACTCCATCACATGTTAACTCTATGTGTTACTCCATCACATGTTAACTCTATGTGTTACTCCATCACATGTTAACTCTATGTGTTACTCCATCACATGTTAACTCTATGTGTTACTCCATCACATGTTAACTCTATGTGTTACTCCATCACATGTTAACTCTATGTGTTACTCCATCACATGTTAACTCTATGTGTTACTCCATCACATGTTAACTCTATGTGTTACTCCATCACATGTTAACTCTATGTGTTACTCCATCACATGTTAACTCTATGTGTTGGCATCACACATGTTAACTCTATGTGTGACTCCATCACATTTACTCTATGTGTTACATCACATGTTAATCCTTTGAACCCATCACATGACATCATAGAGGCTACATCACATGATTAACTCTAAATGACACCCTATTCTCCATAAGGCTCTGGTCTAAATGTTAGAGCACTGTGTTACTCCAGAGGGTGCCATTTGGGACATCAGAACTCTATGTGCATCACAGTAATACAGGTTAGAATCAGTCCCTTTGATCACAATCTGTACATACACAGGACTGTACCATGAAAACCTGACATCATAGAGGCTCCCCCAAAACACACCCTATTCTCCACACTCTGGTCACACAGAGCACTGTACACACACACCATTTGGGACACACACACAACACAATACAGGTAGAATCAGTCCCTTTGATCACAATCTGTACATACTTACTGTACCATGAAAACCACACACTCCCCCAACACACACACACACACACACACACACACACACACACACACACACACACACACACACACACACACACACACACACACACACACACACACACACACACACACACACACACACACACACACACACACAGCCCCAAACACAGACACTGTTGAATGGCTATGTCTACTTGTTAAAGGCATTAAGATGAGAGGCTGAACATAACAAAGGGTTGATGTAATATTCATGCCTCTTCATTCTGTGTTAATGCTGTTTTTATGTCAGTTAAAAGCAGGTCAGCTCTGAGAATAATAGTCATTTGTGGAGCTAGCTAGTGTTTCAGATTGCTGTAAGGAGAATGTGATATTTGGCTCACAGTACAACCCAGTGTGAAACCTGTGAGGATCTCTACCGTAGAGTTGCAGTGTCAATTCAATTCAATTCAAGGGGCTTTATTGGCATGGGAAACATGTGTTAACATTGCCAAAGCAAGTGAGGTAGATAATATATAAAGTGAATGGTGGGACTAGTTGATTAGAACATTTTTCAGATTTATTTAACTCGGCAAGTCAGTTAAGATCAAATTCTTATTTTCATTAATGGCCTAGGAACAGTGGGTTAACTGGTCTAGGAACAGTGAGTTAACTGGTCTAGGAACAGGGGGTTAACTGGCCTAGGAACAGTGGGTTAACTGGTCTAGGAACAGTGAGTTAACTGGTCTAGGAACAGTGGGTTAACTGGCCTAGGAACAGTGGGTTAACTGCCTATCTTCTCATGTCGGGGGATTTGTTCTTGCAACCTTTTAGGTTCTTAATCCAATGCTCTAACCACTAGGCTACCCTGTTGCCCCAGGTTACTGTAACTAGAGGTTACCTCAGAGTGATGTAGGAGATCTACACTATTGCCCCCAACAATAAATAATGTACACCAGCATGGCTACTCTATTATGCTGGTGAACCTGCACACACACTGACCAGCACTTAGGACTCACATCCTGGTGAACCTGCACACACACTGACCAGCACTTAGGATTCACACTCACATCCTGATGAACCTGCACACACACTGACCAGCACTTAGGATTCACACTCACATCCTGATGAACCTGCACACACACTGACCAGCACTTAGGATTCACACTCACATCCTGATGAACCTGCACACACACTGACCAGCACTTAGGACTCACACTCACATCCTGGTGAACCTGCACACACACTGACCAGCACTTAGGACTCACACTCACATCCTGGTGAACCTGCACACACACTGACCAGCACTTAGGACTCACACTCACATCCTGGTGAACCTGCACACACACTGACCAGCACTTAGGACTCACATCCTGGTGAACCTGCACACACACTGACCAGCACTTAGGACTCACACTCACATCCTGGTGAACCTGGACACACACTGACCAGCACTTAGGACTCACACTCACATCCTGGTGAACCTGCACACACACTGACCAGCACTTAGGACTCACACTCACATCCTGGTGAACCTGGACACACACTGACCAGCACTTAGGACTCACACTCACATCCTGGTGAACCTGGACACACACGTTCATGTACCAACTGTCGTAAACGTCCATTAACTCTCTCATCGTATAAAGTGTCAGTTCTTATCTAAGTTTTCCAGACAGACCTCAAGCCGTGCATGACCACAAAGAGAGATAGACAAGGGAAGTGATCTCTGGCAAGACAATCCCAGCGATGACGGCTTTATGGTGCAGATTGGAATAAAACCATCCGTTGTGACACAACGTAGAGCCTCCCTAGTAATGTACAGAATCACAGTATCAGCTCTGCCTCTGTCATACGGTACTGTCCACTCTGCTGGGTTGCTCTCATGTCAAACAACACCAACAGAAACTGATCCAAGATCAACTCTCTGTATTCAAGCCGTAACCGACGCCAGTTTGAGCTACACTTAAAACCTGATCCTGGATCATTTTCCATGGGCACCCGTGTCTCTCAAAGGGGACATTGCCTAATCAAGTCATAATCAAGGCTTTGGTTTAGCTGTGGCAAGTGTATTATTGGTGGTGTGGATCAGAAGCCTGCACACCGTGTGGGTTACCAGGACCAGGGAATAAACAGCCTGCACACCGTGTACCAGGACCAGGGAATAAACAGCCTGCACACCGTGTGGGTTACCAGGACCAGGGCTTAAACAGCCTGCACACAGTGTGGGTTACCAGGACCAGGGAATAAACAGCCTGCACACCGTGTGGGTTACCAGGACCAGGGCTTAAACAGCCTGCACACCGTGTGGGTTACCAGGACCAGGGCTTAAACAGCCTGCACACTGTGTGGGTTACCAGGACCAGGGCTTAAACAGCCTGCACACTGTGTTACCAGGACCAGGGCTTAAACAGCCTGCACACCATGTGGGTTACCAGGACCAGGGCTTAAACAGCCTGCACACCGTTACCAGGACCAGGGCTTAAACAGCCTGCACACTGTGTGGGTTACCAGGACCAGGGCTTAAACAGCCTGCACACCGTGGACCAGGGAATAAACAGGGTTACCAGGACCAGGGCTTAAACAGCCTGCACACTGTGTGGTTACCAGGACCAGGGCTTAAACAGCCTGCACACCATGTGGGTTACCAGGACCAGGGCTTAAACAGCCTGCACACTGGACCAGGGCTTAAACAGCCTGCACACCGTTACCAGGACCAGGGCTTGAAACAGCCTGCACACCGTGGACCAGGGTTAAACAGCCTGGACCAGGACCAGGCTTAAACAGCCTGCACACTGTGTGGGTTACCAGGACCAGGGCTTAAACAGCCTGCACACCGTTACCAGGACCAGGGAATAAACAGCCTGCACACTGTGTGGGTTACCAGGACCAGGGCTTAAACAGCCTGCACACTGTGTGGGTTACCAGGACCAGGGCTTAAACAGCCTGCACACTGTGTGGGTTACCAGGACCAGGGCTTAAACAGCCTGCACACCGTTACCAGGACCAGGGCTTAAACAGCCTGCACACCGTGTGGGTTACCAGGACCAGGGCTTAAACAGCCTGCACACTGTGTGGGTTACCAGGACCAGGGCTTAAACAGCCTGCACACCGTTACCAGGACCAGGGCTTGAACAGCCTGCACACTGTGTGGGTTACCAGGACCAGGGCTTGAAGAGCCTGCACACTGTGTGGGTTACCAGGACCAGGGCTTGAAGAGCCTGCACACCATGTGGGTTACCAGGACCAGGGCTTGAACAGCCTGCACACTGTGTGGGTTACCAGGACCAGGGAATAAACAGCCTGCACACTGTGTGGGTTACCAGGACCAGGGCTTGAACAGCCTGCACACTGTGTGGGTTACCAGGACCAGGGCTTAAACAGCCTGCACACCGTGTGGGTTACCAGGACCAGGGCTTGAACAGCCTGCACACTGTGTGGGTTACCAGGACCAGGGCTTAAACAGCCTGCACACTGTGTGGGTTACCAGGACCAGGGAATAAACAGCCTGCACACTGTGTGGGTTACCAGGACCAGGGCTTAAACAGCCTGCACACTGTGTGGGTTACCAGGACCAGGGCTTGAACAGCCTGCACACTGTGTGGGTTACCAGGACCAGGGCTTGAACAACACGGTTGACCTTAGCGGAGAGTAGCATAGAAATATAATCTATAGATGACGTATGAACACATTCTATGTCTATGGAGAATAGACACACTAGATGTCACTGTTGTAGCTCGGTGGAGGTGACTCTGACTCCAGGCCACTGGGAACGGTGAGAGGAAGTCAGTGTCACAGAAACGCCACAAAACACTAAATAAACTGTGCTGTGCTTGACACACTGACCGTCCTGCAGCAGCAACATGTCCACCAACGGACCGTGTCCACTGTTGTCTTCCTGTTTTCCTGACCGTCCTGCAGCAGCAACATGTCCACTGTTGTCTTCCTGTTTTCCTGACCGTCCTGCAGCAGCAACATGTCCACTGTTGTCTTCCTGTTTTCCTGACCGTCCTGCAGCAGCAACATGTCCACTGTTGTCTTCCTGTGTTCCTGACCGTCCTGCAGCAGCAACATGTCCACTGTTGTCTTCCTGTGTTCCTGACCGTCCTGCAGCAGCAACATGTCCACCAACGGACCGTGTCCACTGTTGTCTTCCTGTGTTCCTGACCGTCCTGCAGCAGCAACATGTCCACTGTTGTCTTCCTGTGTTCCTGACCGTCCTGCAGCAGCAACATGTCCACTGTTGTCTTCCTGTGTTCCTGACCGTCCTGCAGCAGCAACATGTCCACTGTTGTCTTCCTGTGTTCCTGACCGTCCTGCAGCAGCAACATGTCCACCTTCCTGTGTTCCTGAACACCATGTCCACTGTTGTCTTCCTGTTTTCCTGACCGTCCTGCAGCAGCAACATGTCCACTGTTGTCTTCCTGTTTTCCTGACCGTCCTGCAGCAGCAACATGTCCACTGTTGTCTTCCTGTGTTCCTGACCGTCCTGCAGCAGCAACATGTCCACTGTTGTCTTCCTGTGTTCCTGACCGTCCTGCAGCAGCAACATGTCCACCAACGGACCGTGTCCACTGTTGTCTTCCTGTTTTCCTGACCGTCCTGCAGCAGCAACATGTCCACTGTTGTCTTCCTGTGTTCCTGACCGTCCTGCAGCAGCAACATGTCCACTGTTGTCTTCCTGTTTTCCTGACCGTCCTGCAGCAGCAACATGTCCACTGTTGTCTTCCTGTATTCCTGACCGTCCTGCAGCAGCAACATGTCCACTGTTGTCTTCCTGTGTTCCTGACCGTCCTGCAGCAGCAACATGTCCACTGTTGTCTTCCTGTGTTCCTGACCGTCCTGCAGCAGCAACATGTCCACCAACGGACCGTGTCCACTGTTGTCTTCCTGTTTTCCTGACCGTCCTGCAGCAGCAACATGTCCACTGTTGTCTTCCTGTATTCCTGACCGTCCTGCAGCAGCAACATGTCCACTGTTGTCTTCCTGTGTTCCTGACCGTCCTGCAGCAGCAACATGTCCACCAACGGACCGTGTCCACTGTTGTCTTCCTGTGTTCCTGACCGTCCTGCAGCAGCAACATGTCCACTGTTGTCTTCCTGTATTCCTGACCGTCCTGCAGCAGCAACATGTCCACTGTTGTCTTCCTGTGTTCCTGACCGTCCTGCAGCAGCAACATGTCCACTGTTGTCTTCCTGTTTTCCTGACATGTCCACTGTTGTCTTCCTGTGTTCCTGACCGTCCTGCAGCAGCAACATGTCCACTGTTGTCTTCCTGTGTTCCTGACCGTCCTGCAGCAGCAACATGTCCACTGTTGTCTTCCTGTTTTCCTGACCGTCCTGCAGCAGCAACATGTCCACTGTTGTCTTCCTGTGTTCCTGACCGTCCTGCAGCAGCAACATGTCCACTGTTGTCTTCCTGTGTTCCTGACCGTCCTGCAGCAGCAACATGTCCACTGTTGTCTTCCTGTGTTCCTGACCGTCCTGCAGCAGCAACATGTCCACTGTTGTCTTCCTGTGTTCCTGACCGTCCTGCAGCAGCAACATGTCCACTGTTGTCTTCCTGTGTTCCTGACCGTCCTGCAGCAGCAACATGTCCACTGTTGTCTTCCTGTTTTCCTGACCGTCCTGCAGCAGCAACATGTCCACCAACGGACCATGTCCACTGTTGTCTTCCTGTGTTCCTGACCGTCCTGCAGCAGCAACATGTCCACTGTTGTCTTCCTGTGTTCCTGACCGTCCTGCAGCAGCAACATGTCCACTGTTGTCTTCCTGTGTTCCTGACCGTCCTGCAGCAGCAACATGTCCACTGTTGTCTTCCTGTTTTCCTGACCGTCCTGCAGCAGCAACATGTCCACTGTTGTCTTCCTGTGTTCCTGACCGTCCTGCAGCAGCAACATGTCCACTGTTGTCTTCCTGTGTTCCTGACCGTCCTGCAGCGGCAACATGTCCACTGTTGTCTTCCTGTTTTCCTGACCGTCCTGCAGCAGCAACATGTCCACTGTTGTCTTCCTGTGTTCCTGACCGTCCTGCAGCGGCAACATGTCCACTGTTGTCTTCCTGTGTTCCTGACCGTCCTGCAGCAGCAACATGTCCACTGTTGTCTTCCTGTGTTCCTGACCGTCCTGCAGCAGCAACATGTCCACTGTTGTCTTCCTGTGTTCCTGACCGTCCTGCAGCAGCAACATGTCCACTGTTGTCTTCCTGTTTTCCTGACCGTCCTGCAGCAGCAACATGTCCACTGTTGTCTTCCTGTGTTCCTGACCGTCCTGCAGCAGCAACATGTCCACTGTTGTCTTCCTGTTTTCCTGACCGTCCTGCAGCAGCAACATGTCCACTGTTGTCTTCCTGTTTTCCTGACCGTCCTGCAGCAGCAACATGTCCACTGTTGTCTTCCTGTGTTCCTGACCGTCCTGCAGCAGCAACATGTCCACTGTTGTCTTCCTGTGTTCCTGACCGTCCTGCAGCAGCAACATGTCAACATGTCCACTGTTGTCTTCCTGTTTCCTGACCGTCCTGCAGCAGCAACATGTCCACTGTTGTCTTCCTGTGTTCCTGACCGTCCTGCAGCAGCAACATGTCCACTGTTGTCTTCCTGTTTTCCTGACCGTCCTGCAGCAGCAACATGTCCATGTCTGTTCCTGTCTTCCTGTCCTGCACCCCATATTCATGTCCTGCAGCGGCAACATGTCCACTGTTGTCTTCCTGTTTTCCTGACCGTCCTGCAGCATTCATGTCCACTAACGGACATGTCCACTGTTGTCTTCCTGTGTTCCTGACCGTCCTGCAGCAGCAACATGTCCACTTCCTTCACCCCATCTTCCTGTGTTCCTGACCGTCCTGCAGCAGCAACATGTCCACCTTCCTGTTTTCACCGTCCTGCAGCAGCAACATGTCCACTGTTGTCTTCCTGTCCTGACCGTCCTGCAGCAGCAACATGTCCACTCACTGTGTTCCTGTCCTCCTGCAGCAGCAACATGTCCACCTGTTGTCTTCCTGTTTTCCTGACCGTCCTGCAGCAGCAACATGTCCACTGTTGTCTTCCTGTGTCCTGACCGTCCTGCAGCAGCAACATGTCCACTGGACCCCCATATTCTTCCTGTGACCGTCCTGCAGCAGCAACATGTCCACTTCGGACCGTGTCCACTGTTGTCTTCCTGTTTTCCTGACCGTCCTGCAGCAGCAACATGTCCACTATGAAATACCACTTTGTCTTCCTGTTTTCCTGACCGTCCTGCAGCAGCAACATGTCCATACTGTTGTCTTCCTGTGTTGTGCAGCAGCAACATGTCCCTGTATTCCTGTCCGTCCTGCAGCAGCAACATGTCCACTGTTGTCTTCCTGTTTCATGACCGTCCTGCAGCAGAAATACATGTCCACTGTTGTCTTCCTGTTTTCCTGACCGTCCTGCAGCAGCATGTCCACATGTCCACTGTTGTCTTCCTGTATTCCTGACCGTCCTGCAGCAGCATACATGTCCACTGTTGTCTTCCTGTGTTCCTGACCGTCCTGCAGCAGCAACATGTCCACTGTTGTCTTCCTGTGTTCCTGACCGTCCTGCAGCAGCAACATGTCCACCTGTCTTCCCATATTCATGACCTCTATGAGCAGCAACATGTCCACTGTTGTCTTCCTGTGTTCCTGACCGTCCTGCAGCAGCAACATGTCATTACCTGTCCACCTTCCATTTTCATGACCGTCCTGCATGTGTCCACTGTTGTCTTCCTGTGTTCCTGACCTCCTATGAAGCAGCATCCTGCACCAACATACATGTCCACTGTTGTCTTCCTGTGTTCCTGACCGTCCTGCAGCAGCAACATGTCCACCAACGGACCATTGTCTTCCTGTGTTCCTGACCGTCCTGCAGCAGCAACATGTCCACCAACACCTTCACTGTTGTCTTCCTGTTTTCCTGACCGTCCTGCAGCAGCAACATGTCCACACCGGACCATGTTCACTGTTGTCTTCCTGTGTTCCTGACCGTCCTGCAGCAGCAACATGTCCACCACTGTTGTCTTCCTGTATTCCTGACCGTCCTGCAGCAGCAACATGTCCACCTTCACCCCATATTCATGTCTTCCTGTGAAATACTGACCGTCCTGCAGCCAACATGTCCACTGTTGTCTTCCTGTTTTCCTGACCTCCTCACCCCAACATTCCATGTCCTCTTCCTGTTTTCCTGACCGTCCTGCAGCAGCAATTCATGTCCACTATGACGTACATGTCCACTGTCACTTCCTGTGTTCCTGACCGTCCTGAGCAGCAACATGTCCACCAACGGATACATGTCCACTGTTGTCTTCCTGTTATTCATGACCGTCCTGCAGCAGCAACATGTCCACCAACGGACCCCATGTTGTCTTCCTGTTTTCCTGACCGTCCTGCAGCAATGTCCACCAACATGTACCTTCACCCCATGTCCATGTTGTCTTCCTGTTTTCCTTACCTTCACCCCATATTCATGTCCTCTGTTGTCTTCCTACATGTTCCACCATTTCCCAGAGGTCATGAATATGTCCACTGTTGTCTTCACCCCATGTTCATGACCTCCTGAAGCATACATGTACTGTTTCACCCCATATTCATGAATCCTGCAGCTTCCACTGTTATTTCATGTCCTGACCGTCCTGAGCAGCAACATGTCCTGTCTTCCTGTATTCATGACCTCCTGAAGCAGCAACATGTCCCCCATATCCATGTCTTCCTGTGTTCCTACATTACCTTCAGCCAACATGTCCACTGTTGTCTTCCTGTTTTACATTGACCTTCACCCCATATTCATGAACTATGTCTTCCTGTGTTCCTGACCTCCTGCAGCAGCATACATGGGGTCACCCCATATTCATGACCTCCTGAAAACATGTCCACATGTATGTTGTCTTCCATATTCCTGACCGTCCTGGGGCAACATGTAACTGTTGTCTTCCCCATATGTCATGACCTGACTATGAAGCATACATGTAAGCAACCCATGTCCATGTTCCTGTGAGGTCCATGACCTTGGGGTGAAGGTAATGTATTCCATATTCATGTCCACTGTTGTCTTCCTGTTTTCCAAACACATGGTTCTTTTAGATAACATTTCCCACCTGGTTATCAGTGTTTTTAAAAAGACAAGTCTTTAATATTGGACATGAATATGGGTGAAGGTAATGTATTTCATAGAGGTCATGAATATGGGGTGAAGGTAATGTATTTCATAGAGGACATGAATATGGGGTGAAGGTAATGTATTTCATAGAGGACATGAATATGGGGTGAAGGTAATGTATTTCATAGAGGACATGAATATGGGGTGAAGGTAATGTATTTCATAGAGGTCATGAATATGGGGTGAAGGTAATGTATTTCATAGAGGACATGAATATGGGGTGAAGGTAATGTATTTCATAGAGGACATGAATATGGGGTGAAGGTAATGTATTTCATAGAGGACATGAATATGGGGTGAAGGTAATGTATTTCATAGTCATGAATATGGGGTGAAGGTATGATTTCATAGGGGTGATATGTGAAGGTAATGTCTTTCATAGAGGTCATGAATATGGGGTGAAGGTAATGTATTTCATAGAGGACATGAATATGGGGTGAAGGTAATGTATTTCATAGAGGTCATGAATATGGGGTGAAGGTAATGTATTTCATAGAGGTCATGAATATGGGGTGAAGGTAATGTATTTCATAGAGGACATGAATATGGGGTGAAGGTAATGTCCATGAATATGGTCTAATGTGTTTCATAGAGGACATGAATATGGGGTGAAGGTAATGTATTTCATAGAGGTCATGAATATGGGGTGAAGGTAATGTATTTCATAGAGGACATGAATATGGGGTGAAGGTAATGTATTTCATAGAGGTCATGAATATGGGGTGAAGGTAATGTATTTCATAGAGGACATGAATATGGGGTGAAGGTAATGTATTTCATAGAGGACATGAATATGGGGTGAAGGTAATGTATTTCATAGAGGTCATGAATATGGGGTGAAGGTAATGTATTTCATAGAGGACATGAATATGGGGTGAAGGTAATGTATTTCATAGAGGACATGAATATGGGGTGAAGGTAATGTATTTCATAGAGGACATGAATATGGGGTGAAGGTAATGTATTTCATAGAGGACATGAATATGGGGTGAAGGTAATGTATTTCATAGAGGACATGAATATGGGGTGAAGGTAATGTATTTCATAGAGGACATGAATATGGGGTGAAGGTAATGTATTTCATAGAGGACATGAATATGGGGTGAAGGTAATGTATTTCATAGAGGTCATGAATATGGGGTGAAGGTAATGTATTTCATAGAGGTCATGAATATGGGGTGAAGGTAATGTATTTCATAGAGGTCATGAATATGGGGTGAAGGTAATGTATTTCATAGAGGACATGAATATGGGGTGAAGGTAATGTATTTCATAGAGGACATGAATATGGGGTGAAGGTAATGTATTTCATAGAGGTCATGAATATGGGGTGAAGGTAATGTATTTCATAGAGGACATGAATATGGGGTGAAGGTAATGTATTTCATAGAGGTCATGAATATGGGGTGAAGGTAATGTATTTCATAGAGGTCATGAATATGGGGTGAAGGTAATGTATTTCATAGAGGTCATGAATATGGGGTGAAGGTAATGTATTTCATAGAGGACATGAATATGGGGTGAAGGTAATGTATTTCATAGAGGTCATGAATATGGGGTGAAGGTAATGTATTTCATAGAGGTCATGAATATGGGGTGAAGGTAATGTATTTCATAGAGGACATGAATATGGGGTGAAGGTAATGTATTTCATAGAGGACATGAATATGGGGTGAAGGTAATGTATTTCATAGAGGACATGAATATGGGGTGAAGGTAATGTATTTCATAGAGGTCATGAATATGGGGTGAAGGTAATGTATTTCATAGAGGTCATGAATATGGGGTGAAGGTAATGTATTTCATAGAGGTCATGAATATGGGGTGAAGGTAATGTATTTCATAGAGGACATGAATATGGGGTGAAGGTAATGTATTTCATAGAGGACATGAATATGGGGTGAAGGTAATGTATTTCATAGAGGTCATGAATATGGGGTGAAGGTAATGTATTTCATAGAGGTCATGAATATGGGGTGAAGGTAATGTATTTCATAGAGGTCATGAATATGGGGTGAAGGTAATGTATTTCATAGAGGTCATGAATATGGGGTGAAGGTAATGTATTTCATAGAGGTCATGAATATGGGGTGAAGGTAATGTATTTCAATAGAGGTCATGAATATGGGGTGAAGGTAATGTATTTCATAGAGGTCATGAATATGGGGTGAAGGTAATGTATTTCATAGAGGACATGAATATGGGGTGAAGGTAATGTATTTCATAGAGGTCATGAATATGGGGTGAAGGTAATGTATTTCATAGAGGTCATGAATATGGGGTGAAGGTAATGTATTTCATAGAGGTCATGAATATGGGGTGAAGGTAATGTATTTCATAGAGGTCATGAATATGGGGTGAAGGTAATGTATTTCATAGAGGTCATGAATATGGGGTGAAGGTAATGTATTTCATAGAGGTCATGAATATGGGGTGAAGGTAATGTATTTCATAGAGGACATGAATATGGGGTGAAGGTAATGTATTTCATAGAGGACATGAATATGGGGTGAAGGTAATGTATTTCATAGAGGACATGAATATGGGGTGAAGGTAATGTATTTCATAGAGGACATGAATATGGGGTGAAGGTAATGTATTTCATAGAGGACATGAATATGGGGTGAAGGTAATGTATTTCATAGAGGACATGAATATGGGGTGAAGGTAATGTATTTCATAGAGGACATGAATATGGGGTGAAGGTAATGTATTTCATAGAGGACATGAATATGGGGTGAAGGTAATGTATTTCATAGAGGTCATGAATATGGGGTGAAGGTAATGTATTTCATAGAGGTCATGAATATGGGGTGAAGGTAATGTATTTCATAGAGGTCATGAATATGGGGTGAAGGTAATGTATTTCATAGAGGACATGAATATGGGGTGAATGTAATGTGTGTTTCTGGTGCGTCACACACACAGAAACACACACACACAAACACACACACACCAGAAACACACACACACACACACACCAGAAACACACACACACACCATCTCTGCAGCGTAGATCTGAAGCTCAGGGCTTGATTTGCTTACTATCCGTCATTCTATCAAGTGGTAATTGAAAACAGCCTGGCACTCATTACAAAACTGTGTGTGTGTGGTTGTGTGTGTGTGTGCGTGCGTGCGTGTGTGTGTGTCTGGTGTGTGTGTGTGGTTGTGTGTGTGTGTGGTTGTGTGTTGAATTTCTCTGTATTACACAAGGCATAATAACCAAGCTAAAGTACTAAGAGAAAACTACAAGTGGCTGTAGTATTTGGCATGACTTGAAGAGAACAGTGTTTGGAGACAAATACACATTTATCCGAAGGGAACATAAATAATTTGTTGACAGACAGACACGGCAAGTTGTCCTGGGAAATAATCGTCAGACGTTAAGTTCTGCTGTTTGGAAAGTCCAGGGTGTCCTTTTTGTCTCATGATTTTCTTAGAATGTAAACACACACACACACACTACACAAAGATACACATGCAGACAGGCTGGAACACACACACAAAGATACACATGCAGACAGGCTGGAACACACACACACACACACAAAGTTACACATGCAGACAGGCTGGAACACACACACACTAAACACATATTCAATGACAGACACTATGAACTCCTCCACTCCACGACCACATCCCCAGACTCCAGCATATAGAGTTATCACTGTGGTAGATTGAGGCTTGTCTCACACACACACACA
The DNA here is from genome assembly GCF_023373465.1 of Oncorhynchus keta. Taxonomy (NCBI): domain Eukaryota; kingdom Metazoa; phylum Chordata; class Actinopteri; order Salmoniformes; family Salmonidae; genus Oncorhynchus; species Oncorhynchus keta. The sequence continues at coordinate 136,268 of NW_026278148.1, read as the reverse complement.
CACACACAAAGAGACACACACACGCACACAAAGATGCACACACATGCAAAGATGCACACACACACTAAGATACACAGACACACACACAAAAGATAAATACACACACACACACACACAACCTTGAACCTGTGAAGCCCGTGTACATACATATTTTCCCTGTTAAGGTTACTTTAGCCCGGGTTTAATCTACATGTGGAATGCGCTCCACCACTCCTGTCCTTGCCTGCGTCCTGAATGGCACCTTATTCCCTATGGTCCCCCCTGGTCAAAAGGTAGTGCACTAAATAGGGAATAGGGCACCATTTGGGAAGGCTACTGCTTGTGTCTCGTCAGCAGTCTGATCTATTGATTGGAGGTTTTCAGCCTGAGAACCAACACACACTCATGGATGGACACACACACACACACACACACTGGTGTGTGTCAACCGTCGCGTGATGGCTGAACATCAATCATCCCCTGTCGAGCTGCATGCTTTGTCTCCTCCTACCACTGTTTTCCCTGTCAGTGATCAGTCTTTGTTTTGAATGGCAGCAGTAAGGGGCCGGACCACATGGACGAGCCCCAAGTTGTTTGCAGGTGCCAAGTACGCTGCTCCTCTGTCATCTCCACACTAGCCAGGGGCCACGGATAACATGATGCATTCGTATCACTCAATATGGAGATGGTAGGCGGTTGGGTACATGTGAGAGGCATTACAGCCTGTTGGGTTTTCTTCTTGGTTTCGCACGTCTATGGTGTGAATGTGTATGTGTGCGTGTGTGGTGTGAATGTGAGTGTGTGTGTGTGTGTGTGTGTGGTGTGAATGTGTGTGTGTGTGTATGTGCTTCTATGTTAACTTTGTCCTACTCTACCCCCCCCCCCCACACACACACACACACACACACACACGAAACAATGCTTTATTATTAAATACACTGTAGAATGTGTTGTTGTTAAAAGAAGACAGCTATCCCCCATCATGCAATGCAGTATGTGTCAACTTGCTATGCAATCAACATCCGTTACACATATCCATCAAACAACTCCCCAACTTTTTCAAACTTGACTTACAGTGCATTTTATCTCCTGTTCATAAACATGTCAACATTTGAGGGTACAAAATTCACACTGCATCAACTACAACTACTAAAGAGACAATAGAAAAATACATAGTCAAATGTTTATCTAGTTGTCACGAAATGATCAGAGACTTTTACAGGAAGTGGAAGTAGCGCAGTAGACAGAATACAGTTCTATATCAGTAAAACACATCCCTTCATTGTGTTCTTTTCTCCCAGGCTACTGAGAGTTAGTGGTGAAAAGATGTCACTTGTAGACCAGGACATGTACAGCCTCCATTATAGAGAAGAACAGTGCTTTAGTTACACATGGATGGATCCTCCATTCTGGTTCTCACGGTTTCCAACCACATTCAATCCACAACACAGGGCCTGCGGTAACCAAGGGAAAAAGGGCTCAATTCAAAGATATCGTCTGTTTGGATGTATCACGCTGCCTGAGGTGCTGCTAGTTCCATGTATATAAAAATTAAAAACAACTTTCAAAACAGAATCTTCAAACATACTCATCTGTGTCTCGCTCTGTTGTGGAAAAAAAACGCAAAAGAAATCTTGATGGAAATGTTTTATTTTTCCACCAACAGCTGCTAAATGGAAAACAACACAACAACAGATCTCTTCATGTGCATCTTTAGTTTCTTAGTTTATTTGATAAACCCTATTTGCATTTGGAAACAGCTTGGGTGATTTGACTGGGGACTGACAATTTCCCTGTAAGGAGATAACTGGAGTTCAAACATTTTCTCTCTGTCTCTTCTTTACTCTGCACTTGGCATTCATGAGCGTGCACATGTGTGTGTGTTTATTGTGTACATCCATGTGTTCTATGAACATGTGGTGTGTTTGTGTGTGTGTGTGTGTGTGTACATCCATGTGTTCTAGTGCCCTGTGTCAGCCTGTGCATGAAGATCTATGAACATGTGGTGTGTTTGTGTGACAGAGAGAAAGAGAACTCCTCCTTGTTGCATGGACTTAATGTGAGACAGATGAGATGAAAGTACCACAGCAGCCCGTCATTGGCTACCACTATCACCATAGAGACAGGCGTGACCTCATAAAGGTCATGGGGAGTTTGGGACATCCATACCCCAGTCAGCTGACAGCTTTGTTTGTGTGTCCCTTGTGACTCAGTTGATAGAGCATGGCACTTCAACACTAGGGTTGTAGGTTCAATTCCCAACGGGGACCAGTATGCAAAATGTATGCTCCTGTAAGAGCATCTGCTACAGTGTCAATATTCTCTGCGTTTCCCTTGAAAACGTCCATGTTGTGTATTTGAACCCTTCAGAATAAAAGCCTAAACTCTATGGAAAGATGAGGCTGTCATGAACACGATGATGCTCTCCGACCTCCACAAGCCCCACCGGGACTCGTCTGAGGCCAGTACCACCGAGGTGTAGCATCTCAACCTATCGGGCTCCAGTCATACACTCAGTACCACCGAGGTGTAGCATCTCAACCTTCGGGCTAGTTAGATTTTTAAAAAAATGTTTATCATTTGTCTGATCGGGCTCAGTCATACACTCAGTTTATGTTGCTATTTGATTCTTCTCACTTTTGTTTAATTTATTTCACTTGCTTTGGCGATGTAAACATATGTTTCTCATGCCTCAATAACTGTAGCATCTCAACCTGATCGGGCTCCAGTCATGCTCAGTGACCGAGGTGTAGCATCTCAACCTCATCTCAGTACCACCGAGAGTGTAGTCTCAACCTGCTCAGTGAGTCATACACTCAGTGCTCAGTGAGATCTCAAGTCTCGGTGCTCAGTGAGAGAGTCCACGGTGCTCAGCATCTCAACCTCTCGGGCTCCAGTGATACACTCAGTACTTTTGTAGCATCTCAACCTATGGGCTCCAGTCATACACTCAGTACCACCGAGTGTAGCAAAAGTCATACACTCAGTACCACCGAGGTGTAGCATCTCAACCTTTAGCTCTCATGCACTCAGTACCACCGAGGTGTAGCATCTCAACCTATCGGGCTCCAGTCATACACTCAGTACCACCGAGGTGTGCTCAGTGAGAGAGATCTGAGAGAGTCTCGGTGCTCAGTGAGAGAGAGTCTCGGTGCTCAGTGAGAGAGAGCATCTCAACCTGCTCAGTGATACACTCAGTAAACATAGCATCTCAAGTCTCGGTGCTCAGTGATACACTCAGTACCACCGAGCTGTGAGATCTCAACCTCTCGGTGCTCAGTGAGACAGAGAGTCTTGTTATGATGATGAGAGTCTTTTGCTCAGTGAAAGAGAAATGTTTATCTTTGCTCAGTGAGAGAAATATGTCTCGGTTTTCAGTGAGAGAGATTCTTGCTCAGTGAGAGAGAGTCTCGGTGCTCAGTTATTTCTCTTGCTTTGAGAGTAAACATATGTTTCGGTGCTCAGTGAGAGAGAGTCTCGGTGCTCAGTGAGAGAGAGTCTCGGTGCTCAGTGAGAGAGAGTCTCGGTGCTCAGTGAGAGAGAGTCTCGGTGCTCAGTGAGAGAGAGTCTCGGTGCTCAGTGAGAGAGAGTCTCGGTGCTCAGTGAGAGAGAGAGTCTCGGTGCTCAGTGAGAGAGAGTCTCGGTGCTCAGAGAGAGAGTCTCGGTGAGTGAGAGAGAGTCTCGGTGCTCAGTGAGAGAGAGTCTCGGTGCTCAGTGAGAGAGAGTCTCGGTGCTCAGTGAGAGAGAGTCTCGGTGCTCAGTGAGAGAGAGTCTCGGTGCTCAGTGAGAGAGAGTCTCGGTGCTCAGTGAGAGAGAGTCTCGGTGCTCAGTGAGAGAGAGTCTCGGTGCTCAGTGAGAGAGAGTCTCGGTGCTCAGTGAGAGAGAGTCTCGGTGCTCAGTGAGAGAGAGTCTCGGTGCTCAGTGAGAGAGAGTCTCGGTGCTCAGTGAGAGAGAGTCTCGGTGCTCAGTGAGAGAGAGTCTCGGTGCTCAGTGAGAGAGAGTCTCGGTGCTCAGTGAGAGAGAGTCTCGGTGCTCAGTGAGAGAGAGTCTCGGTGCTCAGTGAGAGAGAGTCTCGGTGCTCAGTGAGAGAGAGTCTCGGTGCTCAGTGAGAGAGAGAGTCTCGGTGCTCAGTGAGAGAGAGAGTCTCGGTGCTCAGTGAGAGAGAGTCTCGGTGCTCAGTGAGAGAGAGTCTCGGTGCTCAGTGAGAGAGAGTCTCGGTGCTCAGTGAGAGAGAGTCTCGGTGCTCAGTGAGAGAGAGTCTCGGTGCTCAGTGAGAGAGAGTCTCGGTGCTCAGTGAGAGAGAGTCTCGGTGCTCAGTGAGAGAGAGTCTCGGTGCTCAGTGAGAGAGAGTCTCGGTGCTCAGTGAGAGAGAGTCTCGGTGCTCAGTGAGAGAGAGTCTCGGTGCTCAGTGAGAGAGAGTCTCGGTGCTCAGTGAGAGAGAGTCTCGGTGCTCAGTGAGAGAGAGTCTCGGTGCTCAGTGAGAGAGAGTCTCGGTGCTCAGTGAGAGAGAGTCTCGGTGCTCAGTGAGAGAGAGTCTCGGTGCTCAGTGAGAGAGAGTCTCGGTGCTCAGTGAGAGAGAGTCTCGGTGCTCAGTGAGAGAGAGTCTCGGTGCTCAGTGAGAGAGAGTCTCGGTGCTCAGTGAGAGAGAGTCTCGGTGCTCAGTGAGAGAGAGTCTCATTGGTGGTGAGAGAGAGTCTCGGTGCTCAGTGAGAGAGAGTCTCGGTGCTCAGTGAGAGAGAGAGAGTCTCGGTGCTCAGTGAGAGAGAGTCTCGGTGCTCAGTGAGAGAGAGTCTCGGTGCTCAGTGAGAGAGAGTCCCGGTGCTCAGTGAGAGAGTCTCGGTGCTCAGTGAGAGAGAGTCTCGGTGCTCAGTGAGAGAGAGTCTCGGTGCTCAGTGAGAGAGAGAGTCTCGGTGCTCAGTGAGAGAGAGTCTCGGTGCTCAGTGAGAGAGAGTCTCGGTGCTCAGTGAGAGAGAGTCTCGGTGCTCAGTGAGAGAGAGTCTCGGTGCTCAGTGAGAGAGAGTCTCGGTGCTCAGTGAGAGAGAGTCTCGGTGCTCAGTGAGAGAGAGTCTCGGTGCTCAGTGAGAGAGAGTCTCGGTGCTCAGTGAGAGAGAGTCTCGGTGCTCAGTGAGAGAGAGTCTCGGTGCTCAGTGAGAGAGAGTCTCGGTGCTCAGTGAGAGAGAGTCTCGGTGCTCAGTGAGAGAGAGTCTCGGTGCTCAGTGAGAGAGAGTCTCGGTGCTCAGTGAGAGAGAGTCTCGGTGCTCAGTGAGAGAGAGTCTCGGTGCTCAGTGAGAGAGAGTCTCGGTGCTCAGTGAGAGAGAGTCTTGGTGCTCAGTGAGAGAGAGTCTCGGTGCTCAGTGAGAGAGAGAGTCTCGGTGCTCAGTGAGAGAGAGTCTCGGTGCTCAGTGAGAGAGAGTCTCGGTGCTCAGTGAGAGAGAGTCTCGGTGCTCAGTGAGAGAGAGAGTCTCATGGACAAACTCAATGGCAGACCTGAACAGCTGGAGATGCACTCAGAGTCGGTCTCTTAATGCAGTCCTGCAACACATAATGAACTGAGGCCCTGCACAGCAGGATACATTTTACTCAGGAGCACACAAGTAGCCTCGGCTAGCTAGCTAGCATCTACCTCCTAGCCACACAACAGAGCAACAACAAACCCACATTCATCTCAACAACCGCTGCCTTGAAGTCTGTTGAGTGTCTGTTATGACAATGTGCTGATATAAAAGTTATTTGCGGATCTTCCTTTCATGATTTTTATAACAACAATTGGCCAATAAAGTAGCAGATGAAACGCTAACAGGCTACGCTAGCTCCACGCCTCACCTCCATTCTCCTCGGGGGGAGATTTGGCACCTCACTGCAAAGCCCGGCAACACAATTACCTCAGCCTAAACCTGTCAGCAGACTATTACAGCAGCTCGAGTGTGTGTTCGTGTGTGTGTGTGTGTCAACACACCATTACAGCCCAAGCCACCTATTATGGGGATGGGGGAGGGAGTCCAAAGCTATTGTAGCGAAAAGGTGTTGTCAGATATAGGCTGGCGGAATGTGGCTACAGGGTATTTGTTGGCGGAGGTCGGCCTATAGAGCAATCATGGCCTCTAAAAACATGGTTAAATCTGTAGGTCCTTCTCAGCACCCTTATTACTGAACACTGATGGTACGGTGCTGCTGATTGGAAGGTTCTGGAAGAACACTGATGGTACGGTGCTGCTGATTGGAAGGTTCTGGAAGAACACTGATGGTACGGTGCTGCTGATTGGAAGGTTCTGGAAGAACACTGATGGTATGGTGCTGCTGATTGGAAGGTTCTGGAAGAACACTGATGGTATGGTGCTGCTGATTGGAAGGTTCTGGAAGAACACTGATGGTATGGTGCTGCTGATTGGAAGGTTCTGGAAGAACACTGATGGTATGGTGCTGCTGATTGGAAGGTTCTGGAAGAACACTGATGGTATGGTGCTGCTGATTGGAAGGTTCTGGAAGAACACTGATGGTATGGTGCTGCTGATTGGAAGGTTCTGGAAGAACACTGATGGTATGGTGCTGCTGATTGGAAGGTTCTGGAAGAACACTGATGGTATGGTGCTGCTGATTGGAAGGTTCTGGAAGAACACTGATGGTATGGTGCTGCTGATTGGAAGGTTCTGGAAGAACACTGATGGTATGGTGCTGCTGATTGGAAGGTTCTGGAAGAACACTGATGGTATGGTGCTGCTGATTGGAAGGTTCTGGAAAAAGATCAACTGAAAAACATAAACAGGGGTTTCAATGACAAGCCTAAGAACAATGGGTTAACTGCCTCTTCAGAATGACAGACGTGTACCTTGTCAGCTCAGTGGATTTGAACTTGCAACCTTTCAGTTACTAGTCCAACACTCTAACCACGAGGCTACCCTGCCGCCCCTACACTCTGGCCACCCTGCCACCCCTACACTCTAACCACTAGGCCACCCTGCCGCCCCTAAGAACCACTGAACCACTAGGCTGCCCTGCCGCCCCTACACTCTAACCACTAGGCTACCCTGCCGCCCCTACACTCTAACCACTAGGCTACCCTGCCGCCCCTACACTCTAACCACTAGGCCACCCTGCCGCCCCCACTACACGGCCACCCTGCCGCCCCTACACTCTAACCACTGGCCACCCTGCCGTTCCCTAACTCTAACCACTGATGGCCACCCTGCCCCATCCCCTACACATTCTGACCACTAGGCCAATGCCGCCCTACACTCTAACCACTAGGCCACCCTGCCGCCCCTTTCACTCTAACCACTAGGCTACCCTGTAGGTTCCCTACACTGGAAGAACACTAGTATGGTGCTGTAAACTCCAACCACTGGCTACTCTGTTTTCCCTAGGTTCCACTGGCTAAGAACCACTGATTAAACCTGGTACACTGGTGGCTGCTGATTGGAACACTGGAAGAACCACTGAGGCTACCCTGCCTGCCCCTGGTACACCTGGTGCCCTGTTTATTGGAACCACTAGGCTCTGGAAGAACCCCCTGATGGTATGGTGCTAACCACTGGCTACTTCTGGGAGAACACTGCCTGGTATGGTAACCACTGGCTACCCTGCCGCCTGTGACATTAGGCTACCCTGCCGCCCTGATGGCTAGGCTGCCGCCCTACACACTCTAACCACTAGACTACTCTGCCGGTACACTCCACTTGGAAGGTTCTGGAAGAACCACTAGGGTATGGTACACTCTAACCACTGATTGGAAGGTTCTGCCGCCCACTACACATCAACCACTGATGGTATGGGCTGCCTGCATTATCAGGTTCCACTAGGCTAAAAAGAACACTGAACCACTTACCCTGTATCTAACCACTAGATATTCTGCCGCCCCTACCTCTAACCACTAGGCTTATACTGCCGCCCCTACACTTGAAGGTTCTGGAAGAACTAACCACTGAGGCTGACTATACTGTATGGATGCCCCTACATGATTAACCAGGCTCTGCCTGATGGATGAAACTCCATAACCACTGTAGGCTATACTGTGCCAGATGCCATGATTATACTGTATGTATGAGATGAACCATAAACACTGAAAGATAACCATGGGTTAACTGCCTCTTCTAACCACAGATACTGTACACTCTAACCACTGTAGGCTGACCTGTCAGCACTCTAACCACTGGATTTGAACTCTGAACCACTGTATGGCTTACTAGTCCAACACTCTAACCACGAGGCTACCCTGCCGCCCCTACACTCTAACCACTAGGCCACCCTGCCGCCCCTACACTCTAACCACTAGGCCACCCTACTGCCCCTATGACACTCTAACCACTGTAGGCTGACCCTGCCGCCCCTACACTCTAACCACTAGGCCACCCTGCCGCCCCTACACTCTAACCACTGATTATACTGCCGCCCCTACACTCCCACTAGGCTTATACTGTATGTATCTAACCATGATCCAGGCCACCCTGCCGCCCCTACACTCTAACCACTAGGCTACCCTGCCGCCCCTACACTCTAACCACTAGGCTACCCTGCCGCCCCCATGATACATACACTCTAACCACTAGGCTACCCTGCCGCCCCATGACTCTAACCACTAGGCTACCCTGCCGCCCTACACTCTAACCACTAGGCCACCCTGCCGCCCCTACACTCTAACCACTAGGCCACCCTGCCGCCCCTACACTCTAACCACTAGATGACCCTGATTATACTCTAACCACTAGATACCCTGCCGCCCCTACACTCTAACCACTAGGCTACCCTGCCGCCCCTACACTCTAACCACTAGGCTGACCCATGCCGCCCCTACACTCTAACCACTAGGCTACCCTGCCGCCCCTACACATCAACCACTCTAACCACTAGGCTACCTGCCGCCCCTACACTCTAACCACTAGACTACTCTGCCGCCCCTACACTCTAACCACTAGGCTACCCTGCCGCCCCTACACTCTAACCACTAGGCTACCCTGCCGCTGTACACTCTAACCACTGAGGCTGACCCTGCTGCCCCTACACATCAACCATGATTATACTAGGCCACCCTGCCGTCCCTACACTCTAACCACTAGGCCACCCTGCCGCCCCTACACTCTAACCACTAGGCTACCCTGCCGCCCCAGGTTACAGTAGATGAGAACTGAAAGATGGTGCCCCATCATGCAAACATTCTGATAGAAATAACATTCTGAAGATAGACGGTGATTGACCTTTCACCTTTATTGCAGGACTGGGATGTGTACAACTTCAGCCTAAAACATATAGTAACCTCGTCCTTACTGTAAACATCCACATCACACTCCTTGTTTTCCACTAGAGTGACTCCACATTATATTCTGCATCGTTTAAAACGCACTGATTAAACCTCCTGGCCACACAGCCTTACAGGTAGACATACAACATATTCCATCCAGCCTGTATGGTACAGCCTGAAATCTAAACGTGGACGTCCCCTCCCCTGTTTAATGGAACATTCCAGGCAGCCCCTTTCCCCCCACATAGCCCTGATGAGGGAGGCCCCCAGGGAGGGAGGGAGCGATGCTATATGAATCACCCCCAGTCAGCTGCTCTCTCCCTGGGCTCGGGTTGGTCATACCTGGGGGCCTCTGAATGGAGCCCTCAGGTAAAGCACTGTTGAAACAAATCTACAAGCTGGCTAATGACACGCACTGTGAAACTCTGCACAGGTCATTTACCCTGCTGACAGGCTGGGGCCTCTTCTTATACACTGGGAGGTAATCTACATTAGGAAAACACACCTCTCTCTCTCTCTCAAGGTTTACTTACTCTCTCCCACCACAGCATGGGAAAGCTATCAGAGATCAGTAGAGACAAAGCAATATCCTTTTACAATAATACATTTAAAAAAACAGGTGAATGTTAAGAGTTGCTTTATGTGTTTTTAGCAAACTCAGGATATTCTCCACCACGACCATGTTTATACTGTATGGATGAAAGATGATCCATGATTATACTGTATGGATGAAAGATGAACCATGATTATACTGTATGTATGAGATGAACCATGATTATACTGTATGTATGAGATGAACCATGTATGAGATGAACCATGATTATACTGTATGTATGAAAGATGAACCATGATTATACTGTATGTATGAAAGATGAACCATGATTATACTGTATGTATGAGATGAACCATGATTATACTGTATGTATGAAAGATGAACCATGATTATACTGTATGTATGAGATGAACCATGATTATACTGTATGTATGAAAGATGAACCATGATTATACTGTATGTATGAGATGAACCATGATTATACTGTATGTATGAGATGAACCATGATTATACTGTATGTATGAGATGAACCATGATTATACTGTATGTATGAATGAACCATGATTATACTGTATGGATGAGATGAACCATGATTATACTGTATGTGAATGAACCATGATTATACCAGATGAGATGAACCATGATTATACTGTATGTATGATTATTACTGTATGTATGAGATGATTATACTGTATGTGAGATGAAGAGATTATACCATGATGAGAGATGAATGATTCCATGATGGGACGGAGGATACAGTTGTGAGATGAAGATGATTATACCAGAGATACTGTAGATGAATGATTATACATGGACTGTATGGATGAGATGAACCATGATTATACTGTATGTATGGATGACCATGATTATACTGTATGTATGAGATGAAGAGATGATTATACTGATGATGAGATGATCCATGATTATACTGTATGTATGGATGATCCATGAGGTACAGTTGTGAGTGAAGAGAGATTCAACCAGAGAGAGTAGAATGTTCCATATGACCTGGGACGGAGGTACAGTTGTGAGTGAAGAGAGATTCAACCAGAGAGAGAAAGGGTACAATGTTCCGTATGACCTGGGACGGAGGTACAGTTTTGAGTGAAGAGAGATTAGTCTGTGGAGAAAGTCAAATCCCCAAATGTATTTTTTTATTTATTTAACTAGGCAAGTCAGTTAAGAAATATATATTTTTTTACAATGATGGCCTACCCCGGCCAAACCGTAACCAGGACGACGCTGTGCGCCACCCTACGGGACTACCAATCACGGTTGGATGTGATACAGCCTGGATGAAGAAAGCTTGGCTGTCGAAACGTTGGTAATTAAATATTTGCATCTGAGCTCCTAGAGTGTGCAGCTCTCTTTTATTTTCAAGTTTTCTACTCCGCTAGCCAGCACCTCTAGCCAGCACCGCTAGCCAGCACCTCTAGCCAGCATCTAGCCAGCACCGCTAGCCAGCACCTCTAGCCAGCACCTAGCCAGCACCGCTAGCCAGCACCGCTAGCCAGCACCTCTAGCCAGCACCGCTAGCCAGCACCGCTAGCCAGCACCTCTAGCCAGCACCGCTAGCCAGCACCTCTAGCCAGCACCTCTAGCCAGCACCGCTAGCCAGCACCTCTAGCCAGCACCTCTAGCCAGCACCTCTAGCCAGCACCTCTAGCCAGCACCGCTAGCCAGCACCTCTAGCCAGCACCGCTAGCCAGCACCTCTAGCCAGCACCGCTAGCCAGCACCTAGCCAGCACCTCGTCTTAATAGGTGTGCGTTTCTTTTTCTTCTGGACAGCCTGGATTCAAAACAGGGACTGTAGGAGACACCTCTTGCACTGAGATCGCTGCGCCACTCGGGAGCCCTTGAACACTCAAATACCTTTCAGGAAAATAGATGTCCATCGTGTCTCTGACATGAGCTTCTTCCCCTGAACCTGAAACCGTGTGGGGTAAAAGGTCACGGTTGAACACTGCATTACACAGTGGAGTAGAAAACGTGACTTTTCTCAGCAACCAACTGCTTTTGAAGAATTCTCTGACAGAGACAGAGAGGATGTTAAGAGTTCACAATGGAGAAGAAAATGGAGATGAAATTCATTGTTAGTTTCATCTGGTTTTGTTTGTATCTTCCATGTGAAGAGGGGGGTTCAACGAATGTCCACTGGTCTTCCTCCCTCCTTCTGTACCACTGAATAAATAGATGACTACAATTAGCTTTAGTTTCTGTTCTGAATAAAGGAAGTAGCCTACAATCCCTAGTTTACCAATCCTGTACTTCAATCACTACTTCAATAGATACAAAATAAGTGATCCAAAGTCTAAAAACATACAACATGTACAGTTGAAGTCAGACGTTTACATACACCTTCGCCAAATACATTTCAACTCAGTTTATCACAATTCCTGACATTTAATCATGGTAAAAATGCTCTGTCTAAGGTCAGTTAGGATCGCCACTTTACCTTAAGAATGTGAAATGTCAGAATAATAGTAGAGAGAATGATTTATTTCAGCTTTTATTTCGTTTAATCACATTCCCAGTGGGTCAGAAGTTTCCATACACTCAATTAGTATTTGGTAGCATTGCCTTTACATTTTTTAAACTTGGGTCAAACGTTTCAGGTAGCCTTCCACAACCTTCCCACAATAAGTTAGGTGAATTTTGTCCCATTCCTCCTGACAGAGCTGGTGTAACTGAGTCAGGTTAGAAGGCCTCCTTGGTCGCACATGCTTTTTCAGTTCTGCCCACACATTCTCTGAGGATTGGAGGTCAGGGCTTTGTGATGGCCACTCCAATACCTTGACTTTGTTGTACTTAGGCCATTTTGCCACAACTTTGGAAGTATGCTTGGGGTCATTGTCCATTTGTAAGACTCATTTGCGACCAAACTTTAACTTCCTGACTGATGTCTTGAGATGTTGCTTCAATATATCCACATCATTTTCCTACCTCATGAAGCCATCTATTTTGTGAAGTGCACCAGTCCCTCCTGCAGCAAAGCACCCCCACAACATGATGCTGCCACCCCCGTGCTTCACGGTCGGGATGGTGTTCTTCGGCTTGCAAGCCTCCCCCTTTTTCCTCCAAATATAACGATGGTCATTATGGCCAAACAGTTCTATTTTTGTTTCATCAGACCAGAGGACATTTCTCCAAAAGGTACGATCTTTGTCCCCATGTGCAGTTGCAAACCGTAGTCTGGCTTTTTTATGGCGGTTTTGGAGCAGTGGCTTCTTCCTTGCTGAGCGGCCTTTCAGGTTATGTCGATATAGGACTCGTTGTACTGTGAAAATAGATACTTTTGAACCTGTTTCCTCCAGCATCTTTACAAGGTCCTTTGCTGTTGTTCTGAGATTGATTTGCACTTTTCGCACCAAAGTACGTTCATCTCTAGGAGAGAGAATGCATCTCTTTACTGAGCGGTATGACGGCTGCGTGGTCCCATGGTGTTTATACTTGCGTACTATTGTTTGTACAGATGAACGTTTTACCTTCAGGCGTTTGGAATTTTTTCCCAAGGATAAACCAGACTTGTGGAGGTCTGCAATTTATTTTCTGAGGTCTTGGCTGATTTCTTTATGTCAATTATGTCAATTAGCCTATCAGAAGCTTCTAAAGCCATGACATAATTTTCTGGAATTGTCCAAGCTGTTTAAAGGCACAGTCAACTTAGTGTATGTAAACTTCTGACCCACTGGAATTGTGATACAGTGAATTATAAGTGAAATAATCTGTCTGTAAAAATTGTTTGAAAAATGACTTGCGTCATGCACAAAGTCGATGTCCTAACCGACTTGCCAAAACTATAATGTTTAGATGTACTGTTGAAGTCAGATGTTTACATACACAGAAGTTTACTTCAAACATAGGTTGGAGTCACTAAAACTAGTTGTTCAACCACTCCACAAATGTATTGTTAACAAACTAAACTCATCCAGTAGATGTACACTAAACAGGTACATTAAAAATAATTTAAACCAATACCATGGCAACATGATGGGCAGCCATTACTGTCTTAACGCCAGACGAACAGCAATACAATCATTCTGTTCCCACAAAGCAGACCTTGTGGTGTGGACACACAGTGTTCACTATTACAGAAATCCACCAATCCATCAGCAGGTGGGATATTGTTGGCCTCAACACCTGTTGGGCCTCGCAGGTTTCATCAGATAGTTTAAATAAATGGTAGTCATCATCATAACTATAATCATAGTCATAAAGCCACCTTTATGCCCGCGCCAAACTGTCCTGCCATTTAGATTTACTGTCAATGTGCCACACACACACACACACACACACACACACACACACACACACACACACACACACACACACACACATACAGTTCCCTGTGGGCACACCCACCCACACAGGTGTGTTCTACCTGAGAGCTCTACTCTGGCAGGCACAAGATGGCTCCCATCAGAAATGGCTGGGGGGCTCTCATCAGAAAAATGGCTGGGGGGCTCTCATCAGAAATGGCTGGGGGGGGCTCTCATCAGAAATGGCTGAGGGGGGCTCTCATCAGAAATGGCTGAGGGGGGCTCTCATCAGAAATGGCTGAGGGGGGCTCTCATCAGAAGTACACTGGTGAATTCTCAAGGGAGTACAAAGACACACACACAATACAGCAGGTGTGGAAGACAAATTAGATTCAATATGAATATAATCCCTCAATTTTCTAATATCGTCCAGAGAGATTAGCTGTTCACAACGTCTGACTTGTAGTTGAATGAGAAACTTACAAAATGTGCTCATTGCCATGTCTGTCATCATTCTTTAAATAAGCCACACCAGTGGAGGCTGGTGGGAAGAGCCACACGTGAGTTGGAATGAATCAGAGGAAAGGTAGCATGGTTTTGATGATAGTTTAATGGTGGTTGACTCAGAATGAATAACACCATCTAGTAATATTGCATAAGTGGCATGATACTGTGGTCTTTCTGTTCATACCACTGTGACTGACCTGTGCAAATATGGACCACCGTAAGAAATGTAAAAAAAAAAAAAACAAGGTAACTATGACAATGCAAAGAAAAATAAAATGCATAAATTAAAAAAATTAAAAAACAAGATGGTGAAAAAGTCAAATCTAGTCAGTAGTGACATATTCAAGTAAAAATGAAAGGAAAATCAACTTTCTTTTCTAACACATTGGGTTTTAATAAAGTCGTAAAAGTTCTTCAACATGACATCACACCGTCTTGTTTCACAGCCGAGCTGCAGTCTCTCTAAACACACTGCTTCGATCATCATCTACAGAATCTGAATTAACATTTTGATGAAGCAGTTTATGCCAGGTGGTTTTGGTCAACACAGTCGTTTTTTTAGGTATAACTGGTCATCTCTGGTACATAAAAGACACTCAAAACAAATCTGATGGGAGATACACAGCTCCACCTCTCTCCAAGTCATAGTCTCTACAGTCAATGAGACTTGACTGATACGATGGACCCATTGAGATGACAGAAGTAGATACAGAACCACTTCCTCATTAGTATTATACCCAGAGCCCTGTATTTTACCAGGATTTCATCCTTTATTTAAAGCTTTTTAGCGAGGTTTCCTTCTAATTGGCGACAGGTGTTTACGGGAACATTTAAACCAATCAGAAGAAACATGGGTGTTTCCCCACCAGAGACGAGTTTCCATCAGACTGGATAAAAGGCTGTGTGTGATGGCAGAGCGCACATCAAAATAACTTTTGTCGTTAAATTCACACGCGCTGAATAAAAAATACAAATAAAAAGTTAAATGGGCTTCCATCGCATTTGGGCTCCCGAGTGGCGCACTGGTCTAAGACACCACTTCTCAGTGCAAGAGGCGTCACTGCAGTACCTGGTTCGAATCCAGGCTGTAGCACATCTGGCCGTGATTGGGAGTCCCACAGGGTGGAGGACAACTGGCACAGCGTCGTCCGGGTTTGACTGTCATTGTAAATAAGAATTTGTTCTGGACTTGCCTAGTTAAATAAAAGGTAACATTTTCAACTCTACTGGTGACTTGGTCACTACAAATTGTTGCGTTGTATAGCAAATGTGCCCCACTCTGGTTTTGACACATGCTCTAGCTCACAGATGCGGGTAGGCCTATAGCCTACATCATGAGATTATTATGGGCAAAAGAAAATTATATTTTTCTTATTTGTCAAACGGCAGCGAAGCATCGATCATCATGTCACCAGAATAAAGCCCTTGATAATGAATGGTAAGGAGCATCATCATGTCACCAGAATAAAGCCCTTGATAATGAATGGTAAGGAGCATCATCATGTCACTAGAATAAAGCCCTTGATAATGAATGGTAAGGAGCATCATCATGTCACCAGAATAAAGCCCTTGATATTGAATGGTAAGGAGCATCATCATGTCACTAGAATAAAGCCCTTGATATTGAATGGTAAGGAGCATCATCATGTCACTAGAATAAAGCCCTTGATAATGAATGAATAAAGGATAATGCATCATCATGTCACCAGAATAAAGCCCTTGATAATGAATGGTAAGGAGCATCATCATGTCACATCAGAATAAAGCCCTTGATAATGAATGGTAAGGAGATCATCATGTCATCATGTCACCAGAATAAAGCCCTTGATAATGAATGGTAAGGAGCATCATCATGTCACCAGAATAAAGCCCTTGATAATGAATGGTAAGGAGCATCATCATGTCACCAGAATAAAGCATCATCATTGATAATGAATAATGGTAAGGAGCATCATCATGTCACCAGAATAAAGCCCTTGATAATGAATGGTATAGGAGCATCATCATGTCACCAGAATAAAGCCCTTGATAATGAATGGTAAGGAGCATCATCATGTCACCAGAATAAAGCTAATGAATGGTAAGGAGCATCATCATGTCACCAGAATAAAGCCCTTGATAATGAATGGTAAGGAGCATCATCATGTCACCAGAATAAAGCCCTTGATAATGAATGGTAAGGTCACTAGAATAAAGCATAATGAATGGTAATCATCATGTCACCAGAATAAAGCCCTTGATAATGAATGGTAAGGAGCATCATCATGTCACCAGAATAAAGCCCTTGATAATGAATGGTAAGGAGCATCATCATGTCACCAGAATAAAGCCCTTGATAATGAATGGTAAGGAGCATCATCATGTCACCAGAATAAAGCCCTTGATAATGAATGGTAAGGAGCATCATCATGTCACCAGAATAAAGCCCTTGATAATGAATGGTAAGGAGCATCATCATGTCACCAGAATAAAGCCCTTGATAATGAATGGTAAGGAGCATCATCATGTCACCAGAATAAAGCCCTTGATAATGAATGGTAAGGAGCATCATCATGTCACCAGAATAAAGCCCTTGATAATGAATGGTAAGGAGCATCATCATGTCACCAGAATAAAGCCCTTGATAATGAATGGTAAGGAGCATCATCATCATCATCACCAGAATAAAGCCCTTGATAATGAATGGTAAGGAGCATCATCATGTCACTAGAATAAAGCCCTTGATAATGAATGGTAAGGAGCATCATCATGTCACCAGAATAAAGCCCTTGATAATGAATGGTAAGGAGCATCATCATGTCACCAGAATAAAGCCCTTGATAATGAATGGTAAGGAGCATCATCATGTCACCAGAATAAAGCCCTTGATAATGAATGGTAAGGAGCATCATCATGTCACCAGAATAAAGCCCTTGATGAATATCATCATGACCAGAATAAAGCCCTTGATAAGAATGGTAGCATCATCATGTCACTAGAATAAAGCCCTTGATAATGAATGGTAAGGAGCATCATCATCATGTCACCAGAATAAAGCCCTCATCATCAGAATAAAGCCCTTGATCATGGTATGTCACATGTCACAGAATAAAGCCCTTGATATTGAATGGTAAGGAGCATCATCATGTCACCAGAATAAAGCCCTTGATAATGAATGGTAAGGAGCATCATCATGTCACCAGAATAAAGCCCTTGATAATGAATGGTAAGGAGCATCATCATGTCACCAGAATAAAGCCCTTGATAATGAATGGTAAGGAGCATCATCATGTCACCAGAATAAAGCCCTTGATAATGAATGGTAAGGAGCATCATCATGTCACCAGAATAAAGCCCTTGATAATGAATGGTAAGGAGCATCATCATGTCACTAGAATAAAGCCCTTGATAATGAATGGTAAGGAGCATCATCATGTCACTAGAATAAAGCCCTTGATAAAGCCCTTGATGAATGGTCATCATGTCACCAGAGCATCATGATGTCATCATCAGAATAAAGCCCTTGATAATGAATGGTAAGGAGCATCATCATGTCACCAGAATAAAGCCCTTGATAATGAATGGTAAGGAGCATCATCATGTCACCAGAATAAAGCCCTTGATAATGAATGGTAAAGGATAATGCATCATCATGTCACCAGAATAAAGCCCTTGATAATGAATGGTAAGGAGCATCATCATGTCACCAGAATAAAGCCCTTGATAATGAATGGTAAGGAGCATCATCATGTCACCAGAATAAAGCCCTTGATATTGAATGGTAAGGAGCATCATCATGTCACCAGAATAAAGCCCTTGATATTGAATGGTAAGGAGCATCATCATGTCACTAGAATAAAGCCCTTGATAATGAATGGTAAGGAGCATCATCATGTCACTAGAATAAAGCCCTTGATAATGAATGGTAAGGAGCATCATCATGTCACCAGAATAAAGCCCTTGATAATGAATGGTAAGGAGCATCATCATGTCACCAGAATAAAGCCCTTGATAATGAATGGTAAGGAGCATCATCATGTCACCAGAATAAAGCCCTTGATAATGAATGGTAAGGAGCATCATCATGTCACTAGAATAAAGCCCTTGATAATGAATGGTAAGGAGCATCATCATGTCACCAGAATAAAGCCCTTGATAATGAATGATAAGGAGCATCATCATGTCACCAGAATAAAGCCCTTGATAATGAATGGTAAGGAGCATCATCATGTCACCAGAATAAAGCCCTTGATAATGAATGGTAAGGAGCATCATCATGTCACCAGAATAAAGCCCTTGATAATGAATGGTAAGGAGCATCATCATGTCACCAGAATAAAGCCCTTGATATTGAATGGTAAGGAGCATCATCACTTTAGACTTTTACCACCCATCTCATATCCCATCTTGTCTAGCGTATATTGTTTTGTCGACATTTGGACAAGTTCACTGACAAATTTGCCGTTTCCATCAGGTCTGTGGTGACATTTTCTTTCCCCGACTCACATAAAAAGTTTGGACGGAAACCTGCAGATAGTGTTGGAGTTATTCTCATTTCTGGGTGAGGTGCAAAACACAAGCTACTAATATACCACGTGCAGTGTAAAGATAATGTACTATAATGTTGCAGCAACAAGGTGAGTTGTGGACCTACAGTTTATCTGAGAGATACTATTGGACGACAGTAGAATTAGATCTCCACATTGCTCATCAAGACGACTCATTATCTACTTGGAATGTCAACAGACGTGTAAACAACAACAACAACAAGTGACACAAATCTCCCTTTGAGGTGCTGTAAAGGCATTTACAAGCCAACCGGTTGCTGTGACTCCTGATACAGTGTTGCTGTTGTATATATTCTACTCAACTTCTCAGTGACCTTCAGAAAGAACAACAGTGAGAATATTAGCAACTAAAAAAGTGCAGCAGCTCTCAAGTGTGTGTGTGTGTGTGTGTGTGTGTGTGTGTGTGTGTGTGTGTGTGTGTGTGTAACGCAAAACCGTTCTAGTAGCACCGACAGTGTTCTGTGAAGAAACCGTGATAAATGTTTATGGTACCTACCTAGCCTATGCTATAGCTATTCTACAGGTATTCTGGTTTACTGTGTATTCATCTAGTGTCCCGTTGTTGAGTCACAGAGGAAGTGCCCCTGCTTTGAGGGAGGTTTCTCTGGTCCTTCTTCTGGCTATGGCCTCCTGCTTCTTCCTCTCAATCTCCTCCTCCGTGCATCTCCCCGTCAGCTGACTGTTGACAAACACTGAGAAACAAATCAGATGACATGGAAATAGGACTCTGACTGCAACTGAAAAGCTGATAGAGACAGAATGTGTCTAGAGTGGCTGACGGACAAAAAACACAGACAATTAGTGTAGCAATTTTATGCACAAAAAGGTAACACATTTACACAGCCTTTCCAACATTGAAAATACATAATTGAATAGAAATTAAGCTCTTCACACCTCCAAACCTCTCAGAGCCCTGACCCAACAGCCATCTATTTACCTCCAAACCTCTGAGCCCTGACCCAACAGCCATCTATTTACCTCCTAACCTCTCAGAGCCCTGACCCAACAGCCATCTATTTACCTCCTAACCTCTCAGAGCCCTGACCCAACAGCCATCTATTTACCTCCTAACCTCTCAGAGCCCTGACCCAACAGCCATCTATTTACCTCCTAACCTCTCAGAGCCCTGACCCAACAGCCATCTATTTACCTCCTAACCTCTGAGCCCTGACCCAACAGCCATCTATTTAGCCATCTATTTACCTCCTAACCTCTCAGAGCCCTGACCCAACAGCCATCTATTTACCTCCTAACCTCTCAGAGCCCTGACCCAACAGCCATCTATTTACCTCCTAACCTCTCAGAGCCCTGACCCAACAGCCATCTATTTACCTCCTAACCTCTCAGAGCCCTGACCCAACAGCCATCTATTTACCTCCAAACCTCTCAGAGCCCTGACCCAACAGCCATCTATTTACCTCCTAACCTCTCAGAGCCCTGACCCAACAGCCATCTATTTACCTCCTAACCTCTCAGAGCCCTGACCCAACAGCCATCTATTTACCTCCTAACCTCTCAGAGCCCTGACCCAACAGCCATCTATTTACCTCCTAACCTCTCAGAGCCCTGACCCAACAGCCATCTATTTACCTCCTAACCTCTCAGAGCCCTGACCCAACAGCCATCTATTTACCTCCTAACCTCTCAGAGCCCTGACCCAACAGCCATCTATTTACCTCCTAACCTCTCAGAGCCAACAGCCATCTATTTACCTCCTAACCTCTGAGCCAACAGCCATCTATTTACCTCCTAACCTCTCAGAGCCCTGACCCAACAGCCATCTATTTACCCCCTAACCTCTCAGAGCCCTGACCCAACAGCCATCTATTTACCTCCTAACCTCTCAGAGCCCTGACCCAACAGCCATCTATTTACCTCCTAACCTCTCAGAGCCCTGACCCAACAGCCATCTATTTACCTCCTAACCTCTCAGAGCCCTGACCCAACAGCCATCTATTTACCTCCTAACCTCTCAGAGCCCTGACCCAACAGCCATCTATTTACCTCCTAACCTCTCAGAGCCCTGACCCAACAGCCATCTATTTACCTCCTAACCTCTCAGAGCCCTGACCCAACAGCCATCTATTTACCTCCTAACCTCTCAGAGCCCTGACCCAACAGCCATCTATTTACCTCCTAACCTCTCAGAGCCCTGACCCAACAGCCATCTATTTACCTCCTAACCTCTCAGAGCCCTGACCCAACAGCCATCTATTTACCTCCTAAGAGATAAATAGATGGGTGTTGGGTCAGGGCTCTAAGAGGTTAGGAGATAAATAGATGGGTGTTGGGTCAGGGCTCTGTTGGGTCAGGGCTCTGTTGGGTCAGGGCTCTAAGAGTTGGCATAATACTAGAGCTAAACTGTGGTGGATTATTGTTTTGCCTTTTAATGGGGTAAAAAGCTCACCTTTGTTGCCGACGGCGGCCGAGTCCGACAGATGTCTCTTGAACGATGACGCATGATGGGAATTTGAGTTTGGGAGGGTTCTCGCCGACACTGTCCGTGGCATGACCGACTTTGAGTTCTCCGCTTGGAAGGTTCTAACTCCAAGGGATCCTAGGCCAAATGTTCCCCAGCCTGGAGCACCCTTCAGCTGGGTAAACTTGCCCAGACCCTCCCCGCTGCCTGGATGGCTCTGGGACGTGACTGTATGATGTCCGACCCAAACATTTCCTGCTTTCGCTGGAATGTTCCATCTCTGAAAGTGCACAGGGGTGCTGCTCCCATCTCCTGGTGCTGAGTTGGAGCGGCCAGACGTGCAGGTGGTTGGCTGTTTACTGCCAGGACCACCTACAGCCCTATCCATAGTCACAGTCCCCTCTCTCACTGAGTTGGAGCGGCCAGACGTGCAGGTGGTTGGCTGTTTACTGCTAGAACCACCTACAGCCCTATCCATAGTCACAGTCCCCTCTCTCGTTGCAGCCAGAGGGGCGGATGGAGGAGCTTTCGGTTTGCTCTCTTGGAAGCGGACCTCAGTGGTATCCGTGGTTACGGAGGCATCCTCGGACAGGGGCTGACTGTTGGAGATCCTCTCCACGTCGTCACACACCTGATACAGCAGTTCGTCATCGTCACCTTCGTCGTCGTTCCAAAGCGACTCAGAGTCAAACAGAGACTGGAGGTCCTCCTCTGAGAGGTCTTTGAAAGGGGAGTCTGGGGCTGTGGTTCCACGTGAGGTTGGAGTTGTGGCTGTGCTCACCCCATCAGCCTTCCCTTCTGCAGAGTCTCTACTGGGGCCCCTACTCCCCACAGACGCAGACACGCCGGGCCTGGGTCTCTCAGGCTGGGCCGCTCCAACGGTGAGGAACGGTCTGAGTGCTTCTTTGGTTGTCGGGGCCATATTCACCTGGAAACAAAGGTTGGGCTCCAGCAGGAAAGTGCTTCTGCTGTTGGGTTTGGGTTTAGGACATGGCCCAGTGAGGCCACCTCTGTTTGAGGGTTGAAGGTGTGTGCTTGAGCTGCTGGGTTTGGGGGACAGCGTTTTCAGCCCGTCAGGATTCTGGGTCATCTCCAACACGATAGGGTCACTGAGAAGGTCATCATCCTCCCAGTCAAAGTCCTCGTCTTTCGCCACAGTCGTCGTGGCGTTCCACTGTCCTTTTTCCTCTTTACCAGTACGAGCCGATGAACCAGACGTGCTTCCCCCGCCAGGCTTGACCTCCGACTCTTTGACGAGGTCATCGGCAGTGAGATGGCTGACCCCAACTTGAACCTTGACCTCCTGAGAACAGGTGGAGGCGGTCGACCCTTGGCTGAGCCGTCCGGTGACCCGCTGCGTCGGCCCGTCGAACAGAGCGTTAAGCTCCGCCTCTACCTTCTGGGCTGATGACGACATTGTCGGGCCCTTGGGTTCCTCCCCGTAGCGGTTGTTGTTTATGGTATTGTTTGGGTGTTCAGCGCTCCTCTTCTCTCGGTCCTGCTGGTGCATGTTGATGTCAAACTGCCTGGCCAGCTGCATCAAGTCCTCCACTGAGCTTTTCCTGCAGAGAGGAGAGGATGAAGTGAGTGGATGAATGAACAAGGAAGGCATAATGAATATATTGAGGAACCTTTGAAGAAGCTAGTATAAAGCACGAGCAAAATATCTGAACACAAGAATGATCTGATTAAGAGAACTACTGGAAAATACAAAACTATTGGACGAGAAATAAACCTTACATGTTAAATAAAAGCTTTTCAACCTGATTTAAAAAATATATATATTTTACCTTTATCTAACTAGGCAAGTCAGTTAAGAACAAATTCTTATTTTCAATGATGGTCTAGGAACAGAGGGTTAACTGCCTGTTCAGGGGCAGAACGACAGATTTGTACCTTGTCAGCTCAGGGATTTGAACTTGCAACCTTTCGGTTACAAGTCCAACGCTCTAACCACTAGGCTACCCTGCCGCCCCAATCACACAAGTTCACTCACCGAGTGGATTTCTTCCTTGCTTTGGGCGGGCGTACCTCTGGGGTACATGGGACAGCACTGTCCCCAATCCACTGGAGCAGAGGACTATCCACAGAGACATGCTGGGCATCCTGGAGAAGGAGACATGGTTTACAACAGCTGGTTTGTGTGCTGTGACCAACCTAAAGCTCTGGGGGTACATTCAAGCCAGGGCCGTGGCTTTCACCTCCAGTGCTTCAAGAAGAACCCGATTTAGAATGTCTCTTTGCATCCACTGAAACAAATCAACACAGTAGAATGCAGTGTTTTACATTTTAACATAACGAGGCCTTTATATCCACAGTAACACATGATTCTAAAACACGTCGGTGCTGCAGGGTGCATCTATTCATTGATCTTATTTAACTAGGCAAGTTAGTTAAGAACAAATTCCTATTTACAATGACGGCCTATAAGCCCATCTATCAACGGCCCTCAGTGACACGGTGAACATGTTTTATACACTGACCTTAGGGGCGATCCGATTGACAATGTCTGATATCTCAACAACTCTGGTGTTGCCGGGCCCTTCGCCTGGAGAATAAGGACAGCAACGGTTAAGCCTTCTGATGGCACATATACATAGTAACCACAATCACTTTGGGCACAAAGGCCACTAGCGGAAACTGTGAGTAGCCTGTGAGTAGCCTGTGTGTAGCCTGTGTGTAGCCTGTGAGTAGCCTGTGTGTAGCCTGTGTGTAGCCTGTGTGTAGCCTGTGTGTAGCCTGTGTGTAGCCTGTGTGTAGCCTGTGTGTAGCCTGTGTGTAGCCTGTGTGTAGCCTGTGTGTAGCCTGTGTGTAGCCTGTGTGTAGGCTCTGTGGAGGAATGAAACACATGACCTCCTATCAACTGGCTTTGAGAAGAAGAACAAAAAGATGGGTGGATGGAGGATGAGGAAGAGGAGGAATGAAGGACAACGTTATGCTAATGTTTTACGCTAAATCAGCCCTTTGCTCATCAAGTGACTTAACAACATACCACTTCCAGCAGGAGGAGGTGATGCCGGGTCCCATATGATGTCTTGTAAAATATCTCCATCCCCGGGGGAATCAGCCGTGTTGTTTAAACCCGTGTATCTGCCCCTCGCTCGTCGTTTGGGGGTCTCCAGATCTGGTGGGAACGAGACAAACTGGAAGGTCAACTAGACTAAATAGGTGAACAACAAAATGGGGTCTACCTGGTCACACATGAGTACAATAGGGAGAGCATCAGCACGTGTGGGACTAGGGGCTTAATGCATTGTTCAGTTAGACATGGAGTCATGTCATGGTGGAATGCTCTGTCACTAGAGGTTACTCAGTTATGTATAGAGTCATGTCATGGTGGAATGCTCTGTCACTAGAGGTTACTCAGTTATGTATAGAGTCATGTCATGGTGGAATGCTCTGTCACTAGAGGTTACTCAGTTATGTAGTGTCATGGTGGAATGCTCTGTCACTAGAGGTTATGTATAGAGTCATGTCATGGTGGAATGCTCTGCCACTAGAGGTTACTCAGTTATGTATAGAGTCATGTCATGGTGGAATGCTCTGCCACTAGAGGTTACTCAGTTATGTATAGAGTCATGTCATGGTGGAATGCTCTGCCACTAGAGGTTACTCAGTTATGTATAGAGTCATGTCATGGTGGAATGCTCTGCCACTAGAGGTTACTCAGTTATGTATAGAGTCATGTCATGGTGGAATGCTCTGTCACTAGAGGTTACTCAGTTATGTATAGAGTCATGTCATGGTGGAATGCTCTGCCACTAGAGGTTACTCAGTTATGTATAGAGTCATGTCATGGTGGAATGCTCTGTCACTAGAGGTTACTCAGTTATGTATAGAGTCATGTCATGGTGGAATGCTCTGTCACTAGAGGTTACTCAGTTATGTATAGAGTCATGTCATGGTGGAATGCTCTGTCACTAGATGTATAGGGTGGAATGCTACTAGAGGTTACTCAGTTATGTATAGAGTCATGTCATGGTGGAATGCTCTGCCACTAGAGGTTACTCAGTTATGTATAGAGTCATGTCATGGTGGAATGCTCTGCCACTAGAGGTTACTCAGTTATGTATAGAGTCATGTCATGGTGGTCACTAGAGGTTACTCAGTTATGTATAGAGTCATGTCATGTTATGTATAGAGTCATCTCTGTCACTAGAGGTTACTCAGTTATGTATAGAGTCATGTCATGGTGGAATGCTCTGCCACTAGAGGTTACTCAGTTATGTATAGAGTCATGTCATGGTGGAATGCTCTGTCACATGGTGGAATGCTCTGTCACTAGAGGTTACTCAGTTATGTATAGAGTCATGTCATGGTGGAATGCTCTGTCACTAGGTTACTCAGTTATGTTACTCAGTTATGTACTAGAGTCATGTCATGGTGGAATGCTCTGTCACTAGAGGTTACTCAGTTATGTATAGAGTCATGTCATGGTGGAATGCTCTGTCACTAGAGGTTACTCAGTTATGTATAGAGTCATGGTGGAATGCTCTGTCACTAGAGGTTACTCAGTTATGTATAGAGTCATGTCATGGTGGAATGCTCTGTCACTAGAGGTTACTCAGTTATGTATAGAGTCATGTCATGGTGGAATGCTCTGTCACTAGAGGTTACTCAGTTATGTATAGAGTCATGTCATGGTGGAATGCTCTGCCACTAGAGGTTACTCAGTTATGTATAGAGTCATGGTGGAATGCTCTGTCACTAGAGGTTACTCAGTTATGTATAGAGTCATGTCATGGTGGAATGCTCTGTCACTAGAGGTTACTCAGTTATGTATAGAGTCATGTCATGGTGGAATGCTCTGTCACTAGAGGTTACTCAGTTATGTATAGAGTCATGTCATGGTGGAATGCTCTGCCACTAGAGGTTACTCAGTTATGTATAGAGTCATGGTGGAATGCTCTGTCACTAGAGGTTACTCAGTTATGTATAGAGTCATGTCATGGTGGAATGCTCTGCCACTAGAGGTTACTCAGTTATGTATAGAGTCATGGTGGAATGCTCTGTCACTAGAGGTTACTCAGTTATGTATAGAGTCATGTCATGGTGGAATGCTCTGTCACTAGAGGTTACTCAGTTATGTATAGAGTCATGTCATGGTGGAATGCTCTGTCACTAGAGGTTACTCAGTTATGTATAGAGTCATGTCATGGTGGAATGCTCTGCCACTAGAGGTTACTCAGTTATGTATAGAGTCATGGTGGAATGCTCTGTCACTAGAGGTTACTCAGTTATGTATAGAGTCATGTCATGGTGGAATGCTCTGTCACTAGAGGTTACTCAGTTATGTATAGAGTCATGTCATGGTGGAATGCTCTGCCACTAGAGGTTACTCAGTTATGTATAGAGTCATGTCATGGTGGAATGCTCTGCCACTAGAGGTTACTCAGTTATGTTATAGTTATGTATAGAGTCATGTCATGGTGGAATGCTCTGTCACTAGAGGTTACTCAGTTATGTATAGAGTCATGTCATGGTGGAATGCTCTGCCACTAGAGGTTACTCAGTTATGTATAGAGTCATGTCATGGTGGAATGCTCTGTTAGAGGTTACTCAGTTATGTATAGAGTCATGTCATGGTGGAATGCTCTGCCACTAGAGGTTACTCAGTTATGTATAGAGTCATGTCATGGTGGAATGCTCTGCCACTAGAGGTTACTCAGTTATGTATAGAGTCATGGTGGAATGCTCTGTCACTAGAGGTTACTCAGTTATGTATAGAGTCATGTCATGGTGGAATGCTCTGCCACTAGAGGTTACTCAGTTATGTATAGAGTCATGTCATGGTGGAATGCTCTGTCACTAGAGGTTACTCAGTTATGTATAGAGTCATGTCATGGTGGAATGCTCTGCCACTAGAGGTTACTCAGTTATGTATAGAGTCATGTCATGGTGGAATGCTCTGCCACTAGAGGTTACTCAGTTATGTATAGAGTCATGTCATGGTGGAATGCTCTGTCACTAGAGGTTACTCAGTTATGTATAGAGTCATGTCATGGTGGAATGCTCTGTCACTAGAGGTTACTCAGTTATGTATAGAGTCATGTCATGGTGGAATGCTCTGTCACTAGAGGTTACTCAGTTATGTATAGAGTCATGTCATGGTGGAATGCTCTGCCACTAGAGGTTACTCAGTTATGTATAGAGTCATGTCATGGTGGAATGTCTGCCACTAGAGGTTACTCAGTTATGTATAGAGTCATGTCATGGTGGAATGCTCTGTCACTAGAGGTTACTCAGTTATGTATAGAGTCATGTCATGGTGGAATGCTCTGCCACTAGAGGTTACTCAGTTATGTATAGAGTCATGTCATGGTGGAATGCTCTGCCACTAGAGGTTACTCAGTTATGTATAGTTATGTCATGTCATGGTGGAATGCTCTGCCACTAGAGGTTACTCAGTTATGTATAGAGTCATGTCATGGTGGAATGCTCTGTCACTAGAGGTTACTCAGTTATGTATAGAGTCATGTCATGGTGGAATGCTCTGTCACTAGAGGTTACTCAGTTATGTATAGAGTCATGTCATGGTGGAATGCTCTGTAGAGGTTACTCAGTTATGTATAGAGTCATGTCATGGTGGAATGCTCTGTTACTCAGTTATGTATAGAGTCATGTCATGGTGGAATGCTCTGCCACTAGAGGTTACTCAGTTATGTATAGAGTCATGTCATGGTGGAATGCTCTGCCACTAGAGGTTACTCAGTTATGTATAGAGTCATGTCATGGTGGAATGCTCTGCTAGAGGTTACTCAGTTATGTATAGAGTCATGTCATGGTGGAATGCTCTGTCACTAGAGGTTACTCAGTTATGTATAGAGTCATGTCATGGTGGAATGCTCTGCCACTAGAGGTTACTCAGTTATGTATAGAGTCATGTCATGGTGGAATGCTCTGCCACTAGAGGTTACTCAGTTATGTATAGAGTCATGTCATGGTGGAATGCTCTGTCACTAGAATTACTCAGTTATGTATAGAGTCATGTCATGGTGGAATGCTCTGTCACTAGAGGTTACTCAGTTATGTATAGAGTCATGTCATGTATAGTGGAATGCTCTGCCACTAGAGGTTACTCAGTTATGTGGTGGATGCTCTGTCACTAGAGTTACAGTTATGTCATGGTGGAATGCTCTGCCACTAGAGGTTACTCAGTTATGTATAGAGTCATGTCATGGTGGAATGCTCTGTCACTAGAGGTTACTCAGTTATGTATAGAGTCATGTCATGGTGGAATGCTCTGTCACTAGAGGTTACTCAGTTATGTATAGAGTCATGTCATGGTGGAATGCTCTGTCACTAGAGGTTACTCAGTTATGTATAGAGTCATGTCATGGTGGAATGCTCTGCCACTAGAGGTTACTCAGTTATGTATAGAGTCATGTCATGGTGGAATGCTCTGCCACTAGAGGTTACTCAGTTATGTATAGAGTCATGGTGGAATGCTCTGTCACTAGAGGTTACTCAGTTATGTATAGAGTCATGTCATGGTGGAATGCTCTGCCACTAGAGGTTATGTATAGAGTCATGTCATGGTGGAATGCAGTTATGTTATGTATAGAGTCATGTCATGGTGGAATGCTCTGCCACTAGAGGTTACTCAGTTATGTATAGAGTCATGTCATGGTGGAATGCTCTGTCACTAGAGGTTACTCAGTTATGTATAGAGTCATGTCATGGTGGAATGCTCTGCCACTAGAGGTTATGTATAGAGTCATGTCATGGTGGAATGCTCTGCCACTAGTTACTCAGTTATGTATAGAGTCATGTCACTGGTGTTATGTAAGAGTCATGGTGGAATGCTCTGTCACTAGAGGTTACTCAGTTATGTATAGAGTCATGTCATGGTGGAATGCTCTGTCACTAGAGGTTACTCAGTTATGTATAGAGTCATGTCATGGTGGAATGCTCTGTCACTAGAGGTTACTCAGTTATGTATAGAGTCATGTGGAATGCTCTGTGGGTTACTCAGTTATGTATAGAGTCATGTCATGGTGGAATGCTCTGCCACTAGAGGTTACTCAGTTATGTATAGAGTCATGTCATGGTGGAATGCTCTGCCACTAGAGGTTACTCAGTTATGTATAGAGTCATGTCATGGTGGAATGCTCTGTCCACTAGAGGTTACT
Organism: Oncorhynchus keta; assembly: GCF_023373465.1. Taxonomy (NCBI): domain Eukaryota; kingdom Metazoa; phylum Chordata; class Actinopteri; order Salmoniformes; family Salmonidae; genus Oncorhynchus; species Oncorhynchus keta. The sequence continues at coordinate 106,639 of NW_026278148.1, read as the reverse complement.
CAGTTATGTATAGAGTCATGTCATGGTGGAATGCTCTGTCACTAGAGGTTACTCAGTTATGTATAGAGTCATGTCATGGTGGAATGCTCTGCCACTAGAGGTTACTCAGTTATGTATAGAGTCATGTCATGGTGGAATGCTCTGCCACTAGAGGTTACTCAGTTATGTATAGAGTCATGTCATGGTGGAATGCTCTGTCACTAGAGGTTACTCAGTTATGTATAGAGTCATGTCATGGTGGAATGCTCTGTCACTATGGTGGAATGCTCTGTTACTCAGTTATGTATAGAGTCATGTCATGGTGGAATGCTCTGCCACTAGAGGTTACTCAGTTATGTATAGAGTCATGGTGGAATGCTCTGCCACTGGGTTACTCAGTTATGTATAGAGCCATGTCATCTCTGTCACTAGAGGTTACTCAGTTATGTATAGAGTCATGTCATGGTGGAATGCTCTGCCACTAGAGGTTACTCAGTTATGTATAGAGTCATGTCATGGTGGAATGCTCTGTCACTAGAGGTTACTCAGTTATGTATAGAGTCATGTCATGGTGGAATGCTCTGCCACTAGAGGTTACTCAGTTATGTATAGAGTCATGTCATGGTGGAATGCTCTGCCACTAGAGGTTACTCAGTTATGTATAGAGTCATGTCATGGTGGAATGCTCTGTCACTAGAGGTTACTCAGTTATGTATAGAGTCATGTCATGGTGGAATGCTCTGTCACTAGAGGTTACTCAGTTATGTATGTCAGGTGGAATGTCATGTCATGGTGGAATGCTCTGTCACTAGAGGTTACTCAGTTATGTATAGAGTCATGTCATGGTGGAATGCTCTGTCACTAGAGGTTACTCAGTTATGTATAGAGTCATGTCATGGTGGAATGCTCTGTCACTAGAGGTTACTCAGTTATGTATAGAGTCATGTCATGGTGGAATGCTCTGCCATGCTCTGCCACTAGAGGTTACTCAGTTATGTATAGAGTCATGTCATGGTGGAATGCTCTGTCACTAGAGGTTACTCAGTTATGTATAGAGTCATGTCATGGTGGAATGCTCTGTCACTAGAGGTTACTCAGTTATGTATAGAGTCATGTCATGGTGGAATGCTCTGTCACTAGAGGTTACTCAGTTATGTATAGAGTCATGTCATGGTGGAATGCTCTGCCACTAGAGGTTACTCAGTTATGTAGAGTCATGTCATGGTGGAATGCTCTGTCACTAGAGGTTACTCAGTTATGTATAGAGTCATGTCATGGTGGAATGCTCTGCCACTAGAGGTTACTCAGTTATGTATAGAGTCATGGTGGAATGCATGGTGGAATGCTCTGTCACTAGAGGTTACTCAGTTATGTATAGAGTCATGTCATGGTGGAATGCTCTGTCACTAGAGGTTACTCAGTTATGTATAGAGTCATGTCATGGTGGAATGCTCTGTCACTAGAGGTTACTCAGTTATGTATAGAGTCATGTCATGGTGGAATGCTCTGTCACTAGAGGTTACTCAGTTATGTATAGAGTCATGTCATGGTGGAATGCTCTGCCACTAGAGGTTACTCAGTTATGTATAGAGTCATGTCATGGTGGAATGCTCTGCCACTAGAGGTTACTCAGTTATGTATAGAGTCATGTCATGGTGGAATGCTCTGCCACTAGAGGTTACTCAGTTATGTATAGAGTCATGTCATGGTGGAATGCTCTGTCACTAGAGGTTACATGTCATGGTGGAATGCTCTGTCAGTTATGTATAGAGCATGTCATGGTGGAATGCTCATGTCATGGTGGAATGCTCTGCCACTAGAGGTTACTCAGTTATGTATAGAGTCATGTCATGGTGGAATGCTCTGCCACTAGAGGTTACTCAGTTATGTATAGAGTCATGTCATGGTGGAATGCTCTGCCACTAGAGGTTACTCAGTTATGTATAGAGTCATGTCATGGTGGAATGCTCTGTCACTAGAGGTTACTCAGTTATGTATAGAGTCATGTCATGGTGGAATGCTCTGCCACTAGAGGTTACTCAGTTATGTATAGAGTCATGTCATGGTGGAATGCTCTGTCACTAGAGGTTATGTATAGAGTCATGTCATGGTGGAATGCTCTGCCATAGAGTACATAGAGTCATGTCATGGTGGAATGCTCTGCCACTAGAGGTTACTCAGTTATGTATAGAGTCATGTCATGGTGGAATGCTCTGTCACTAGAGGTTACTCAGTTATGTATAGTCATGTCAGGTGGAATGCTCACTGAGGTTACTCAGTTATGTATAGAGCCATGTCATGGTGGAATGCTCTGTCACTAGAGGTTACTCAGTTATGTATAGAGTCATGTCATGGTGGAATGCTCTGTCACTAGAGGTTACTCAGTTATGTATAGAGTCATGTCATGGTGGAATGCTCTGCCACTAGAGGTTACTCAGTTATGTATAGAGTCATGTCATGGTGGAATGCTCTGCCACTAGAGGTTACTCAGTTATGTATAGAGTCATGTCATGGTGGAATGCTCTGTATAGAGTCCACTAGAGGTTACTCAGTTATGTATAGAGTCATGTCATGGTGGAATGGTCACTATTACTCAGTTATGTATACATGTCAGGTGGAGGTTACTCAGTTATGTATAGAGTCATGTCATGGTGGAATGCTCTGCCACTAGAGGTTACTCAGTTATGTATAGAGTCATGGGTGGAATGCTCTGCCACTAGAGGTTACTCAGTTATGTATAGAGTCATGTCATGGTGGAATGCTCTGCCACTAGAGGTTACTCAGTTATGTATAGAGTCATGTCATGGTGGAATGCTCTGTCAGAGGTTACTCAGTTATGGTTACTCTGTCAGTTATGTTATAGAGTCATGTCATGGTGGAATGCTCTGCACTAGAGGTTACTCAGTTATGTATAGAGTCATGTCATGGTGGAATGCTCTGTCACTAGAGGTTACTCAGTTACTATAGAGTCAGTGGAATATGTTACTAGTTATGTATAGAGTCATGTCATGGTGGAATGCTCTGTCACTAGAGGTTACTCAGTTATGTATAGAGTCATGTCATGGTGGAATGCTCTGCCACTAGAGGTTACTCAGTTATGTATAGAGTCATGTCATGGTGGAATGCTCTGCCACTAGAGGTTACTCAGTTATGTATAGAGTCATGTCATGGTGGAATGCTCTGCCACTAGAGGTTACTCAGTTATGTATAGAGTCATGTCATGGTGGAATGCTCTGTCACTAGAGGTTACTCAGTTATGTATAGAGTCATGTCATGGTGGAATGCTCTGTCACTAGAGGTTACTCAGTTATGTATAGAGTCATGTCATGGTGGAATGCTCTGTCACTAGAGGTTACTCAGTTATGTATAGAGTCATGTCATGGTGGAATGCTCTGTCACTAGAGGTTACTCAGTTATGTTAGAGTCATGTCATGGTGGAATGCTCTGCCACTAGAGTTACTCAGTTATGTATAGAGTCATGTCATGGTGGAATGCTCTGCCACTAGAGGTTACTCAGTTATGTATAGAGTCATGTCATGGTGGAATGCTCTGTCACTAGAGGTTACTCAGTTATGTATAGAGTCATGTCATGGTGGAATGCTCTGCCACTAGAGGTTACTCAGTTATGTATAGAGCAGTCATGGTTGCTCTGCCACTAGAGGTTACAGTTATGTATAGAGTCATGTCATGGTGGAATGCTCTGTCACTAGAGGTTACTCAGTTATGTATAGAGTCATGTCATGGTGGAATGCTCTGCCACTAGAGGTTACATGTCAGTTATGTATAGAGTATAGAGTCATGTCATGGTGGAATGCTCTGTCACTAGAGGTTACTCAGTTATGTATAGAGTCATGTCATGGTGGAATGCTCTGTCACTAGAGGTTACTCAGTTATGTATAGAGTCAGTCATGGTGGAATGCTCTGTCACTAGAGGTTACTCAGTTATGTATAGTGGAATGCTCTGTCACTAGAGGTTACTCAGTTATGTATAGAGTCATGTCATGGTGGAATGCTCTGTCACTAGAGGTTACTCAGTTATGTATAGAGTCATGTCATGGTGGAATGCTCTGTCACTAGAGGTTACTCAGTTATGTATAGAGTCATGGTGGAATGCTCTGTCACTAGAGGTTACTCAGTTATGTATAGAGTCATGTCATGGTGGAATGCTCTGCCACTAGAGGTTACTCAGTTATGTATAGAGTCATGGTGGAATGCTCTGTCACTAGAGGTTACTCAGTTATGTATAGAGTCATGTCATGGTGGAATGCTCTGCCACTAGAGGTTACTCAGTTATGTATAGAGTCATGTCATGGTGGAATGCTCTGTCACTAGAGGTTACTCAGTTATGTATAGAGTCATGTCATGGTGGAATGCTCTGTCACTAGAGGTTACTCAGTTATGTATAGAGTCATGTCATGGTGGAATGCTCTGCCACTAGAGGTTACTCAGTTATGTATAGAGTCATGTCATGGTGGAATGCTCTGCCACTAGAGGTTACTCAGTTATGTATAGAGTCATGTCATGGTGGAATGCTCTGTCACTAGAGGTTACTCAGTTATGTATAGAGTCATGGTGGAATGCTCTGTCACTAGAGGTTACTCAGTTATGTATAGAGTCATGTCATGGTGGAATGCTCTGTCACTAGAGGTTACTCAGTTATGTATAGAGTCATGTCATGGTGGAATGCTCTGGTGGAATGCTCACTAGAGGTTACTCAGTTATGTATAGAGTCATGTCATGGTGGAATGCTCTGTCACTAGAGGTTACTCAGTTATGTATAGAGTCATGTCATGGTGGAATGCTCTGTCACTAGTTATGTATAGAGTCATACTCAGTTATGTATAGAGTCATGTCATGGTGGAATGCTCTGTCACTAGAGGTTACTCAGTTATGTATAGAGTCATGTCATGGTGGAATGCTCTGTCACTAGAGGTTACTCAGTTATGTATAGAGTCATGTCATGGTGGAATGCTCTGTCACTAGAGGTTACTCAGTTATGTATAGAGTCATGTCATGGTGGAATGCTCTGCTCTCAGTTATGTATAGAGTCATGTCATGGTGGAATGCTCTGTCACTAGAGGTTACTCAGTTATGTATAGAGTCATGTCATGGTGGAATGCTCTGCCACTAGAGGTTACTCAGTTATGTATAGAGTCATGTCATGGTGGAATGCTCTGAGGTTACCACTATGGTGGAATGCTCTGCCACTAGAGGTTACTCAGTTATGTATAGAGTCATGTCATGGTGGAATGCTCTGTCACTAGAGGTTACTCAGTTATGTATAGAGTCATGTCATGGTGGAATGCTCTGCCTAGAGGTTACTCAGTTATGTATAGAGTTACTCAGAGGTTACTCAGTTATGTAGAGTCATGTCATGGTGGAATGCTCTGTCACTAGAGGTTACTCAGTTATGTATAGAGTCATGTCATGGTGGAATGCTCTGTCACTAGAGGTTACTCAGTTATGTATAGAGTCATGGTGGAATGCTCTGTCACTAGAGGTTACTCAGTTATGTATAGAGTCATGTCATGGTGGAATGCTCTGCCACTAGAGGTTACTCAGTTATGTATAGAGTCATGGTGGAATGCTCTGTCACTAGAGGTTACTCAGTTATGTATAGAGTCATGTCATGGTGGAATGCTCTGCCACTAGAGGTTACTCAGTTATGTATAGAGTCATGGTGGAATGCTCTGTCACTAGAGGTTACTCAGTTATGTATAGAGTCATGTCATGGTGGAATGCTCTGCCACTAGAGGTTACTCAGTTATGTATAGAGTCATGTCATGGTGGAATGCTCTGTCACTGCTCAGTTATGTATAGAGTCATGTCATGGTGGAATGCTCTGTCACTAGAGGTTACTCAGTTATGTATAGAGTCATGTCACTGGTTACTCAGGAATGCTCTGGTGGAATGCTCTGTCACTAGAGGTTACTCAGTTATGTATAGAGTCATGTCATGGTGGAATGCTCTCTGCCACTAGAGGTTACTCAGTTATGTATAGAGTCATGTCATGGTGGAATGCTCTGTCACTAGAGGTTACTCAGTTATGTATAGAGTCATGTCATGGTGGAATGCTCTGCACTAGAGGTTACTCAGTTATGTATAGAGTCATGTCATGGTGGAATGCTCTGTCACTAGAGGTTACTCAGTTATGTATAGAGTCATGTCATGGTGGAATGCTCTGTCACTAGAGGTTACTCAGTTATGTATAGAGTCATGTCATGGTGGAATGCTCTGTCACTAGAGGTTACTCAGTTATGTATAGAGTCATGTCATGGTGGAATGCTCTGTCACTAGAGGTTACTCAGTTATGTATAGAGTCATGTCATGGTGGAATGCTCTGTCACTAGAGGTTACTCAGTTATGTATAGAGTCATGTCATGGTGGAATGCTCTGTCACTAGAGGTTACTCAGTTATGTATAGAGTCATGTCATGGTGGAATGCTCTGTCACTAGAGGTTACTCAGTTATGTATAGAGCCATATGGTGGAATGCTCTGTCACTAGAGGTTACTGTTATGTATAGAGATGTCATGGTGGAATGCTCTGTCACTAGAGGTTACAGTTATGTATAGAGTGGAATGCTCTGCCACTAGAGGTTACTCAGTTATGTATAGAGTCATGTCATGGTGGAATGCTCTGCCACTAGAGGTTACTCAGTTATGTATAGAGTCATGTCATGGTGGAATGCTCTGTCACTAGAGGTTACTCAGTTATGTATAGAGTCATGTCATGGTGGAATGCTCTGTCACTAGAGGTTTACTCAGTTATGTATAGAGTCATGTCATGGTGGAATGCTCTGTCACTAGAGGTTACTCAGTTATGTATAGAGTCATGTCATGGTGGAATGCTCTGTCACTAGAGACTCAGTTACTCAGTCATGTCATGGTGGAATGCTCTGCCACTAGAGGTCATGTCATGGTGGAATGCTCTGCCACTAGAGGTTACTCAGTTATGTATAGAGTCATGTCATGGTGGAATGCTCTGTCACTAGAGGTTACTCAGTTATGTATAGAGTCATGTCATGGTGGAATGCTCTGTCACTAGAGGTTACTCAGTTATGTATAGAGTCATGTCATGGTGGAATGCTCTGTCACTAGAGGTTACTCAGTTATGTATAGAGTCATGTCATGGTGGAATGCTCTGCCACTAGAGGTTACTCAGTTATGTATAGAGTCATGTCATGGTGGAATGCTCTGCCACTAGAGGTTACTCAGTTATGTATAGAGTCATGGTGGAATGCTCTGTCACTAGAGGTTACTCAGTTATGTATAGAGTCATGGTGGAATGCTCTGTCACTAGAGGTTACTCAGTTATGTATAGAGTCATGTCATGGTGGAATGCTCTGCCACTAGAGGTTACTCAGTTATGTATAGAGTCATGTCATGGTGGAATGCTCTGTCACTAGAGGTTACTCAGTTATGTATAGAGTCATGTCATGGTGGAATGCTCTGCCACTAGAGGTTACTCAGTTATGTATAGAGTCATGTCATGGTGGAATGCTCTGCCACTAGAGGTTACTCAGTTATGTATAGAGTCATGTCATGGTGGAATGCTCTGCCACTAGAGGTTACTCAGTTATGTATAGAGTCATGTCATGGTGGAATGCTCTGTCACTAGAGGTTACTCAGTTATGTATAGAGTCATGTCATGGTGGAATGCTCTGCCACTAGAGTTACTCAGTTATGTATAGAGTCATGTCATGGTGGAATGCTCTGCCACTAGAGGTTACTCAGTTATGTATAGAGTCATGTCATGGTGGAATGCTCTGCCACTAGAGGTTACTCAGTTATGTATAGAGTCATGTCATGGTGGAATGCTCTGCCACTAGAGGTTACTCAGTTATGTATAGAGTCTGTCATGGTGGAATGCTCTGTTAGAGGTTACTCAGTTATGTATAGAGTCATGTCATGGTGGAATGCTCTGCCACTAGAGGTTACTCAGTTATGTATAGAGTCATGTCATGGTGGAATGCTCTGCCACTAGAGGTTACTCAGTTATGTATAGAGTCATGTCATGGTGGAATGCTCTGCCACTAGAGGTTACTCAGTTATGTATAGAGTCATGTCATGGTGGAATGCTCTGCCACTAGAGGTTACTCAGTTATGTATAGAGTCATGTCATGGTGGAATGCTCTGCCACTAGAGGTTACTCAGTTATGTATAGAGTCATGTCATGGTGGAATGCTCTGTCAGTTACAGTTATGTATAGAGTCATGGTGGAATGCTCTGTCACTAGAGGTTACTCAGTTATGTATAGAGTCATGTCATGGTGGAATGCTCTGCCACTAGAGGTTACTCAGTTATGTATAGAGTCATGTCATGGTGGAATGCTCTGCCACTAGAGGTTACTCAGTTATGTATAGAGTCATGTCATGGTGGAATGCTCTGCCATATATATATATATGTTTTAATTTATTTAACAAGTCAGTTTAAGAACAAATTATTATTTACAATGATGGCCGACCCCGGCCAAACCCTAATGACGCTGGGCCAATTGTGCTCCGCCTTATGGAACTCCCAATCACGGCTGGTTGTGATACAGCCTGGAATCGAACCAGGGTCTGTAGTGACGCCTCTAGCACTGAAGATGCAGGGCCTTAGACTGCTGCACCACTCGGGAGGCCCAAAATCTCATCTTACTCTATATAAGAATATGAATATGTATACATTAATAGTGTGTAAATAGTAAATATTAATAGTGTGTAAATAGTATTTGTTGTCTCTTTGTGTCTTTCTAATATATAACTCTTATTATGTTTTATATTTGTATATAATGTCTTTGTCTATACCTGTTTTGTACTTTGTAATTTATTTGTACTTACCCAGGAAGAGTAGCTGCGGCATTTACTGTAGTTAATTAAAGGTTCAAATTAAAAAGCTAATGGTGATCCTAATAAACAAAACCAACGTTTTGAAACGTTCAGATAGAAATAGAACGAGGAATCACACCAGCTCTATACATTGCATTTCTATCTGCAACGTTGAAGAACGTTTGGCGACTGAACGTGGCCCTGACTAGCCACGTCTATGCCCAGCTAATGAACGCTGTTTATCCTGCAACCTACACAGACGTTTGCCAAAGTTAGCTATTGAGTCTAGACGTTGTTAGCAATACCATTCCCGTGCACTTTTAGCAACCATCTTACCTTTAGAACGAGTATGTGGTGACTTCCTGACAGAAGGGGAAGATTGGGGTGTCAGTTTCTGACTTTTACCCGATTTGTTTGTTCTCAGCCTTTTTTGTGAACATGTGGAACCATGACTCCAGATTTCATTTGAGCCAGTGTTATGGTCGTGCTTTCTTGGGTTTGGCATATTTCGCCGTCAGTTTTCTTGTTCATCATTTGACTTGACCATTTAAACGCAAATTGAATAGTTTGTCATTATCCGATTGCTTATCTTCGTGGGTAAAAGTGTGCGGTGTTTGTGTTCAGCACGTACGCCGCCATGATGTTGTGTGACGTCACGACAAAACGCATAAACCTGATTGGTTAATAGCGCCTTACCCGCTCCCTCTGCAAAAGTGAAGTTGCCCCCAGACACTGAACTGAGATCAATTTTTCGATTTCACTCACTTTTTGTAAAATAAGAGTTATGGTAACTAGGAGGTTTACTGGTTGTATTTACAAGTGATGCTGAAATATGTTAGAACACGGACCTGCTTTGTTTATCAGGACGTTTTTGAAGTTTATTTGCAATAGTCCATATGTATTAAATACATCAAATCAAAGTTTATTTGTCACGTGCGCCGAATACAACAGGTGTAGTAGACCTTACAGTGAAATGCTGAATACAACAGGTGTAGTAGACCTTACAATGAAATGCTGAATACAACAGGTGTAGTAGACCTTACAGTGAAATGCTGAATACAACAGGTGTAGTAGACCTTACAATGAAATGCTGAATACAACAGGTGTAGTAGACCTTACAATGAAATGCTGAATACAACAGGTGTAGTAGACCTTACAGTGAAATGCTGAATACAACAGGTGTAGTAGACCTTACAGTGAAATGCTGAATACAACAGGTGTAGTAGACCTTACAGTGAAATGCTGAATACAACAGGTGTAGTAGACCTTACAATGAAATGCTGAATACAACAGGTGTAGTAGACCTTACAGTGAAATGCTGAATACAACAGGTGTAGTAGACCTTACAGTGAAATGCTGAATACAACAGGTGAAATGCTGAATACAACAGGTGTAGTAGACCTTACAGTGAAATGCTGAATACAACAGGTGTAGTAGACCTTACAGTGAAATGCTGAATACAACAGGTGTAGTAGACCTTACAGTGAAATGCTGAATACAACAGGTGTAGTAGACCTTACAGTGAAATGCTGAATACAACAGGTGTAGTAGACCTTACAGTGAAATGCTGAATACAACAGGTGTAGTAGACCTTACAGTGAAATGCTGAATACAACAGGTGTAGTAGACCTCACAGTGAAATGCTGAATACAACAGGTGTAGTAGACCTTACAGTGAAATGCTGAATACAACAGGTGTAGTAGACCTTACAGTGAAATGCTGAATACAACAGGTGTAGTAGACCTCACAGTGAAATGCTGAATACAACAGGTGTAGTAGACCTTACAGTGAAATGCTGAATACAACAGGTGTAGTAGACCTTACAGTGAAATGCTGAATACAACAGGTGTAGTAGACCTCACAGTGAAATGCTGAATACAACAGGTGTAGTAGACCTTACAGTGAAATGCTGAATACAACAGGTGTAGTAGACCTCACAGTGAAATGCTGAATACAACAGGTGTAGTAGACCTTACAGTGAAATGCTGAATACAACAGGTGTAGTAGACCTTACAGTGAAATGCTGAATACAACAGGTGTAGTAGACCTTACAGTGAAATGCTGAATACAACAGGTGTAGTAGACCTTACAGTGAAATGCTGAATACAACAGGTGTAGTAGACCTTACAGTGAAATGCTGAATACAACAGGTTTAGACCTTACAATGAAATGCTGAATACAACAGGTGTAGTAGACCTTACAGTGAAATGCTGAATACAACAGGTGTAGTAGACCTTACAGTGAAATGCTGAATACAACAGGTGTAGGTAGACCTTACAGTGAAATGCTGAATACAACAGGTGTAGTATACCTTACAGTGAAATGCTGAATACAACAGGTGTAGTAGACCTTACAGTGAAATGCTGAATACAACAGGTGTAGTAGACCTTACAGTGAAATGCTGAATACAACAGGTGTAGTAGACCTTACAGTGAAATGCTGAATACAACAGGTGTAGTAGACCTTACAGTGAAATGCTGAATACAACAGGTGTAGTAGACCATACAGTGAAATGCTGAATACAACAGGTGAAATGCTGAATACAACAGGTGTAGTAGACCTTACAGTGAAATGCTGAATACAACAGGTGTAGTAGACCTTACAGTGAAATGCTGAATACAACAGGTGTAGTAGACCTTACAGTGAAATGCTGAATACAACAGGTGTAGTAGACCTTACAGTGAAATGCTGAAAACAACAGGTGTAGTAGACCTTACAGTGAAATGCTGAAAACAACAGGTGTAGTAGACCTTACAGTGAAATGCTGAATACAACAGGTGTAGTAGACCTTACAGTGAAATGCTGAATACAACAGGTGTAGTAGACCTTACAGTGAAATGCTGAATACAACAGGTGTAGTAGACCTTACAGTGAAATGCTGAATACAACAGGTGTAGTAGACCTTACAGTGAAATGCTGAATACAACAGGTGTAGTAGACCTTACAGTGAAATGCTGAATACAACAGGTGTAGTAGACCTTACAGTGAAATGCTGAATACAACAGGTGTAGTAGACCTTACAGTGAAATGCTGAATACAACAGGTGAAATGCTGAATACAACAGGTGTAGTAGACCTTACAGTGAAATGCTGAATACAACAGGTGTAGTAGACCTTACAGTGAAATGCTGAATACAACAGGTGTAGTAGACCTTACAGTGAAATGCTGAATACAACAGGTGTAGTAGACCTTACAGTGAAATGCTGAATACAACAGGTGTAGTAGACCTTACAGTGAAATGCTGAATACAACAGGTGTAGTAGACCTTACAGTGAAATGCTGAATACAACAGGTGTAGTAGACCTTACAGTGAAATGCTGAATACAACAGGTGTAGTAGACCTTACAGTGAAATGCTGAATACAACAGGTGTAGTAGACCTTACAGTGAAATGCTGAATACAACAGGTGTAGTAGACCTTACAGTGAAATATTTACTTACAGGCTCTAACCAATGGTGCAAAACATGTAATAGCTGAACAATAGGTTATTAAAGAAATAAAAACAACAGTAAAAACAATAGCGAAGTTATTTGCTGTAGAGAGGCTACATACAGACACCCGTTAGTCAGGCTGATTGAGGTAGTATGTACATGTAGATATGGTTAAAGTGACTGTGCATATATGATGAACAGAGAGTATCAGTAGCGTAAAAGAGGGATTGGCTCATGGTGGGTGGCGGGACACAATGCAGTTAGCCCGGTTGGCCAATGTGTGGGAGCACTGGTTGGTCGGGCTAATTGAGGTAGTATGTACATATGTACATGAATATATAGTTAAAGTGACTGTGCATATATGATAAACAGAGAGTAGCAGCAGCGTAAAAGAGGGGTTGGGGGAGACACACAATGCAAATAGTCTGGGTAGCCATTTGATTACCTGTTCAGGAGTCTTATGGCTTGGGGGTAAAAACTGTTGAGAAGCCTTTTTGTCCTAGACTTGGCATTCCGGTACCGCTTGCCATGCGGCAGTAGAGAGAACAGTCTATGACCTGGGTCTTTGACACCGCCTGGTGTAGAAGTCCTGGATGGCAGGCAGCTTAGCCCCAGTGATGTACTGGGCCGCACGCACTACCCTCTGTAGTGACTTGCAGTCGGAGGCCAGGCAATTGCCGTACCAGGCAGTGATGCAACCAGTCAGGATGCTCTCGATGTTGCAGCTGTAGAAGCTTTTGGGGATCTCAGGACTCATGCCAAATCTTTTTAGTTTCCTGAGGGGGAATAGGTTTTGTCGTGCCCCCTTCACGACTGTCTTGGTGTGTTTGGACCGTTCTAGTTTGTTGGTAATGTGGACACCAAGGAACTTGAAGCTCTCAACCTGCTCCACTACAGCCCCGTCGATGAGAATAGGGGCGTACTCGGTCCTCCTTTTCCTGTAGTCCACAATCATCTCCGTAGTCTTGGTTACGTTGAGGGATAGGTTGTTATTCTGGCACCTCCCTATAGGCTGTCTCGTCGTTGTTGTGTCATCTGCAAACTTAATGATGATGTTGGAGTCGTGCCTGGCTATACAGTCGTGGGTGAACAGGGAGTACAGGAGGGGACTGAGCACGCACCCCTGTGGGGATCCAGTGTTGAGGATCGGCGTGGCAGATGTGTTGCTACCTACCCTCACCACCTGGGGGCAGCCCGTCAGGAAGTCCAGGATCCAGTTCCAGAGGGAGGTGCTTAGTCCCAGGATCCTTAGCTTATTGAATGAGCTTTTAGGGCACTATGGTGTGAACACTGAGCTGTAGTCAATGAATAGCATTCTCACATAAGTTTTCCTTTTGTCCAGGTGGGAAAGGGCAGTGTGGAGTGCAATAGAGATGGCATCATCTGTGGATCTGTTTGGGCGGTATGCAAATTGGAGTGGGTCTAGGGTTTCTGGGATAATGGTGTTGATGTGAGCCATTACCAGCCTTTCAAAGCACTTCATGGCTACGGACGTGAGTGCTACGGGTCTGTAGTCCTTTAGGCAGGTTGCCTTTGTGTTCTTGGGCACAGGGACAACGGTGGTCTGCTTGAAACATGTTGGTATTACAGACTCAATCAGGGACATGTTGAAAAGGTCATGTTGAAAAGACACCTGCCAGTTGTTCAGCACATGCCCGGAGAACACGTCCTGGTAATCCGTCTGGCCCCGCAGCCTTGTGTATGTTAACCTGTTGAATGATCTTACTCACGTCGGCTATGGAGAGTGTGATCACACAGTCATCCGGAACAGCTGATGCTCTCATGCATGCCTCAGTGTTGTTTACCTCGAACCGATCATAGAAGTGATTCAGCTCGTTTGGTAGGCTCGTGTCACTGGGCAGCTCGCGGCTGTGCTTCTCTTTATACTCTGTAATAGTTTACAAGCCCTGCCACATAAGACGAGCGTCGGAGCCGGTGTAGTAGGATTCAATCTTAGCCCTGTATTGACGCTTTGCCTGTTCACCATCTCACCAGAGCTCTCAAAATAATAACAGCATTTTAAAACAGATGGAAAGTTCAGGAGGATACATAAAATAGCCTACAACAAAACAAGCCTGTGTCATATGCAATCAGCCATAGAGTGAAACGTTACACTTCCTGGCTCTTTAAAGTGATAACTCAACCAAATGCCTCATTTACTTTTTTGGCACTTAAGCTGACTGTCTCGCATGTCATCAGCTTTGGGAAGCGATACTCCACTCATCTGTACCCAACCCCTCCGATACACTTGAAGCCCTGGGCCCATATCCACAAAACGCCTTAATCATTAGGATCTAAAAGGCGATACTGATCTTAGATCAGCTCTCCTACTCTGAGAGGCTTTGTGGATACGGGCCCAGGGCTGTTTGCTCTGAATCTCTATGCAAACATGGTGGTAATGTGTCACTTCCCTCATCACACTGATGTGGAGACATGACACTTTCCTGGCCGTACTGAAGTACAACGCTGACAGTTAAGGGCACACACTCTTTAGACCGATTGTGTGTGTGTGTGTGTGTGTGTGTGTGTGTGTGTGTGTGTGTGTGTGTGTGTGTGTGTGTGTGTGTGTGTGTGTGTGTGTGTGTGTGTGTGTGTGTGTGTGTGCGTGCGTGCGTGCGTGCGTGCGTGCGTGCGTGCGTGCGTGCGTGCGTGCGTGCGTGCGTGCGTGTGTGTGGTGTATCAGAGGGGTTGGTAGAGATGAAGACCATTCTCCATCTCTGGATTAGTAAAGTATTCTTCTAGATCCAGTTTAGATAAGTCTGGAGTGTATATAGAAGCTGTCAGGGAAAATCTATATGGATAAATATTGTATTACTTGACCTAAATTAACCTAAAATCAATTTTTCGAGGGGTATTTTCTTTCCAGTTTTATTATCAAGAGAGATACTGCATTAGAACATTCAGTATAACACACCTGTGTGTTCAGCAGATATCGTTGGGTTATAGTTGGGTTAGATTTGGGGTCAGATATAGTTGGTTTAGGTTTGGGGTCGATATAGTTGGGTTATGTTGGGGCGGCAGGGTAGCCTAGTGGTTAGAGTGTTGGACTAGTAACCGAAAGGTTTCATGTTCAAATCCCTGAGCTGACAAGGTACAAATCAGTCGTTCTGCCCCTGAACAGGCAGTTAACCCACTGTTCCTAGGCCGTCATTGAAAATAAGAATTTGTTCTTAACTGACTTGCCTGGTTAAATAAAGGTTAAAAAATAAATAATAATAATAATTGGGTTAGGTTTAGTGTCAGATATGGTTGGGTTAGCGTCAGATATGGTTGGGTTAGGGTCAGATATGGTTGGGTTAGGGTCAGATATGGTTGGGTTAGGGTCAGATATGGTTGGGTTAGGGTCAGATATGGTTGGTTTAGGGTCAGATATGGTTGGGTTAGGGTCAGATATGGTTGGGTTAGGGTCAGATATGGTTGGGTTAGGGTCAGATATGGTTGGTTTAGTGTCAGATATGGTTGGGTTAGGGTCAGATATGGTTGGGTTAGGGTCAGATATGGTTGGGTTAGTGTCAGATATGGTTGGTTTAGGGTCAGATATGGTTGGGTTAGGGTCAGATATGGTTGGGTTAGGGTCAGATATGGTTGGGTTAGGGTCAGATATGGTTGGGTTAGCGTCAGATATGGTTGGGTTAGGGTCAGATATGGTTGGGTTAGCGTCAGATATGGTTGGGTTAGGGTCAGATATGGTTGGGTTAGGGTCAGATATGGTTGGGTTAGGGTCAGATATGGTTGGGTTAGCGTCAGATATGGTTGGGTTAGCGTCAGATATGGTTGGGTTAGGGTCAGATATGGTTGGGTTAGGGTCAGATATGGTTGGGTTAGCGTCAGATATGGTTGGGTTAGGTCAGATATGGTTGGGTTAGGTCAGATATGGTTGGGTTAGGGTCAGATATGGTTGGGTTAGGGTCAGATATGGTTGGGTTAGGGTCAGATATGGTTGGGTTAGGTCAGATATGGTTGGGTTAGGTCAGATATGGTTGGGTTAGGGTCAGATATGGTTGGGTTAGGGTCAGATATGGTTGGATTAGGTCAGATATGGTTGGGTTAGGTCAGATATGGTTGGGTTAGGGTCAGATATGGTTGGGTTAGGGTCAGATATGGTTGGGTTAGGGTCAGATATGGTTGGGTTAGGTCAGATATGGTTGGGTTAGGTCAGATATGGTTGGGTTAGGGTCAGATATGGTTGGGTTAGGGTCAGATATGGTTGGATTTGGGTCAGATATGGTTGGATATGGGTCAGATATGGTTGGGTTAGGGTCAGATATGGTTGGGTTAGGTCAGATATGGTTGGGTTAGGTCAGATATGGTTGGGTTAGGGTCAGATATGGTTGGATTTGGGTCAGATATGGTTGGATATGGGTCAGATATGGTTGGGTTAGGGTCAGATATGGTTGGGTTAGGTCAGATATGGTTGGGTTAGGTCAGATATGGTTGGGTTAGGGTCAGATATGGTTGGGTTAGGGTCAGATATGGTTGGGTTAGGGTCAGATATGGTTGGGTTAGGTCAGATATGGTTGGGTTAGGGTCAGATATGGTTGGGTTAGGGTCAGATATGGTTGGATTTGGGTCAGATATGGTTGGGTTAGGGTCAGATATAGTTGGATTTGGGTCAGATATGGTTGGGTTAGGGTCAGATATGGTTGGGTTAGGGTCAGATATGGTTGGGTTAGGTTTAGTGTCAGATATGGTTGGGTTAGGGTCAGATATGGTTGGGTTAGGGTCAGATATGGTTGGGTTAGGGTCAGATGTGGTTGGGTTAGGGTCAGATATGGTTGGGTTAGCGTCAGATATGGTTGGGTTAGGGTCAGATATGGTTGGGTTAGGGTCAGATATGGTTGGGTTAGGGTCAGATATGGTTGGGTTAGGGTCAGATATGGTTGGGTTAGGGTCAGATATGGTTGGGTTAGCGTCAGATATGGTTGGGTTAGGGTCAGATATGGTTGGGTTAGGGTCAGATATGGTTGGATTTGGGTCAGATATGGTTGGGTTAGGGTCAGATATAGTTGGATTTGGGTCAGATATGGTTGGGTTAGGGTCAGATATGGTTGGGTTAGGGTCAGATATGGTTGGGTTAGGTTTAGTGTCAGATATGGTTGGGTTAGGGTCAGATATGGTTGGGTTAGGGTCAGATATGGTTGGGTTAGGGTCAGATATGGTTGGGTTAGGGTCAGATATGGTTGGGTTAGGGTCAGATATGGTTGGGTTAGGGTCAGATATGGTTGGGTTAGCGTCAGATATGGTTGGGTTAGGGTCAGATATGGTTGGGTTAGGGTCAGATATGGTTGGGTTAGGGTCAGATATGGTTGGGTTAGGGTCAGATATGGTTGGGTTAGGGTCAGATATGGTTGGGTTAGGGTCAGATATGGTTGGGTTAGGGTCAGATATGGTTGGGTTAGGGTCAGATATGGTTGGGTTAGCGTCAGATATGGTTGGGTTAGGGTCAGAAATAGTTGGGTTAGGGTCAGATATGGTTATGTTTAGGGTCAGATATAGTTGGGTTTTGGTCAGATATAGCTTGGTCAGGTATAGTTGGGTTAGGTTTAGGGTCAGATATAATTGGGTTATGTTTAGGGTCAGATATGGTTGGGTTAGGGTCAGATATAGTTGGGTTAGGGTCAGATATAGTTTGGTTATGTTTAGGGTCAGGTTAGGTTTAGGGTCAGATATAATTGGGTTATGTTTAGGGTCAGATATGGTTGGGTTAGGGTCAGATATAGTTGGGTTAGGGTCAGATATAGTTTGGTTATGTTTAGGGTCAGGTTAGGTTTAGGGTCAGATATAGTTGGGTTGGGGTCAGATATAGTTGGGTTGGGGTCAGGTATAATTGGGTTAGGGTGAGATATAGTTGGGTTAGGGTCAGATATAGCTTGGTTAGGGTCAGATATAGTTGGATTAGGGTCAGATATAATTGGGTTAGGGTCAGATATAGCTTGGTTAGGGTCAGGTATAGTTGGGTTAGGTTTAGGGTCAGATATAATTGGGTTAGGGTTAGGGTCAGGTATAGTTGGGTTAGGTTTAGGGTCAGATATAATTGGGTTAGGGTTAGGGTCAGATGTAGTTGGGTTAGGGTCAGATATTGTTGGGTTGGGGTCAGACTAGTTGGGTTAGGTCAGATATAATTGGGTTAGGGTCAGATGTAAAAGTGTAACAGATATATTAAACCAGGTTAACAGATATAAAAGTGTAACAGATATATTAAACCAGGTTAACAGATATAAAAGTGTAACAGATATATTAAACCAGGTTAACAGATATAAAAGTGTAACAGATATATAAAAGCAGGTTAACAGATATAAAAGTGTAACAGATATATTAAACTAGGTTAACAGATATAAAAGTGTAACAGATATATTAAACCAGGTTAACAGATATAAAAGTGTAACAGATATATTAAACTAGGTTAACAGATATAAAAGTGTAACAGATATATAAAACCAGGTTAACAGATATAAAAGTGTAACAGATATATTAAACCAGGTTAACAGATATAAAAGTGTAACAGATATATAAAACCAGGTTAACAGATATAAAAGTGTAACAGATATATTAAACCAGGTTAACAGATATAAAAGTGTAACAGATATATTAAACCAGGTTAACAGATATAAAAGTGTAACAGATATATAAAACCAGGTTAACAGATATAAAAGTGTAACAGATATATTAAACCAGGTTAACAGATATAAAAGTGTAACAGATATATTAAACCAGGTTAACAGATATAAAAGTGTAACAGATATATTAAACCAGGTTAACAGATATAAAAGTGTAACAGATATATTAAACCAGGTTAACAGATATAAAAGTGTAACAGATATATTAAACCAGGTTAACAGATATAAAAGTGTAACAGATATATTAAACCAGGTTAACAGATATAAAAGTGTAACAGATATATTAAACCAGGTTAACAGATATAAAAGTGTAACAGATATATTAAACCAGGTTAACAGATATAAAAGTGTAACAGATATATTAAACCAGGTTAACAGATATAAAAGTGTAACAGATATATTAAACCAGGTTAACAGATATAAAAGTGTAACAGATATATTAAACCAGGTTAACAGATATAAAAGTGTAACAGATATATTAAACCAGGTTAACAGATATAAAAAGTGTAACAGATATATTAAACCAGGTTAACAGATATAAAAGTGTAACAGATATATTAAACCAGGTTAACAGATATAAAAGTGTAACAGATATATTAAACCAGGTTAACAGATATAAAAGTGTAACAGATATATTAAACCAGGTTAACAGATATAAAAGTGTAACAGATATATTAAACCAGGTTAACAGATATAAAAGTGTAACAGATATATAAAACCAGGTTAACAGATATAAAAGTGTAACAGATATATTAAACTATGTAGTTTGATACATGATTCTCTGTATTTCTATCTCAGAGGATTTTCCTGAGCAAAGCACTAGATGGTGCCTGTATACCTCTCTTGCTCTGTGTGTGTGTGTGTGTGTGTGTGTGTGTGTGTGTGTGTGTGTGTGTGTGTGTGTGTGTGTGTGTGCGTGCGTGCGTGCGTGCGTGCGTGCGTGCGTGCGTGCGTGTGTGTGTGTGCGTTCGTGCGTGCGTGCGTGTGTGTAAGTGTGGCGTGTGTGTAAATGTGGCTTGTGTGTGTACCTGTGTGAGTGTGGTGTTTTTGATGCTGTAATGGGCTGGATGCAGGGAGACTGGAGCAGGACTGATGTGTGTTTGATGCTGTAATGGGCTGGATGCAGGGAGACTGGAGCAGGACTGATGTGTGTTTGATGCTGTAATGGGCTGGATGCAGGGAGACTGGAGCAGGACTGATGTGTGTTTGCTTCTCTGGGTTTGACTGCTTCCCTGTGTGTGAATAACAGACACCACTGGATTATTCATACTTGGATTATTGATACTGATGTTTTGTTCTGTCTTGGAGAGATGTGAGATTTTAGTTATGTTTTGCCTGCATTTTCTTCAATGAGTGGTATTGTTAAGGTCAGAGGTCAGAGGGGGCTGAGGGGAGCTATATGCCATGGTGGTCATATTAATAGTACCATTGTCATCAATGTTGTAGCCAGGCCAGAGGTCAAATAACAACTAGAATGGGTATTTTCCCTAAAGAGAAAAGAAAAAAAATTGTGTGACTTGCTTAATTTGTCCAATAATATTTTTTGAATGTTTAGAAGTTGAAATTGCTTGTGTTGAAAACTGTTGGCTAGTTGTAAGTAGTGAATGTATTACAGTAGTTGGATACTAGCCTTTAGTGATACCCTATATATATAAAAGTATGTGGACACCCCTTTAAATGAGTGGAATCTGTTTTTTCAGCGACACCCGATTCTGACAGATGTATTCAATCAAGCACACAGCCATGCAATCCCCATCGACAAACGTTGGCAGTAGAATGGCCAAACTGAAGAGCTCAGTGACTTTCAACGTGGCACCATCAAAGGATGCCCACCTTTCCAACAAGTCAGTTTGTCATGTCTGCCCTGCTAGAGCTGCCCCCGGTCCACTGTAAGTGCTGTTATTGTGAAGTGGAAACGTCTAGGAGCAACAACGGCTCAGCCACAAAGTGGTAGGCCACACAAGCTCACAGAACGGAACCGGCGAATGCTGAAGTGCGTAGCGTGTAAAAATCATCTGTCCTCGGTTGCAACACTCACTACCGAGTTGCAAACTGCCTCTGGAAGCAACGTCGGCACAAGAACTGTTTGTCGGGAGCTTCATGAAATGTGTTTCCACAGCCTAGCTGTGCAATGCCAAGCGTCGGCTGGAATGGTGTCAAGCTCCCTGTCAAGGGGACTCTGGAGTAGTGGAAACACATTCTCTGGAGTGACGAATCACAATTCACCATCTGGTAGTCCAATGGACAAATCAGGGTTTGGCAGATGCCAGGAGAATGATACCTGCCCGAATGGATAGTGCCAACTGTAAGGTTTGATGGAGGAGGAATAATGGTCTGGGGCTGTTTTTCATGGTTCAGGCCCAATAGTTCCAGTGAAGGGAAATCTTAACGCTACATCATACAATGACATTCTAGACGATTCTGTGCTTTCAACTTTGTGGCAACAGTTTGGGGAAGGCCCTTTCCTGTGTAAGCATGATAAGAATGACCTTAACCCCATCAAACGCCTTTGAGATGAATTGGAACACCGACTGCGAGCCAGGCCTAATCAGCCAACATCAGTGCCCAACCTCACTAATGCTCTTGTGGTAGAATGGAAGCAAGTCTCCACAAAATGTTCCAACATCTAGTGGAAAGCCTCTCGGACAACTTAATATTAATGCCCATGATTTAGGAATGAGATGTTCGACAGGCAGGTGTCCACATACTTCTGGTCATGTAGTGTATATTAAAAGTAGAAGTAGTGACTGCAGTAGTAGTATGTAGTAGTGACTGTGGTAGTAGCACGTAGTAGTGACTGCAGTAGTAGTACGTAGTAGTGACTGTGGTAGTGACGTGTAGTGTGGTGGTAGTACGTAGTAGTGACTGTGGTAGTAGCACGTAGTAGTGACTGCAGTAGTAGTACGTAGTAGTGACTGTGGTAGTAGCACGTAGTAGTAGTAGGGACTGTGGTAGTAGTACGTAGTGACTCTGTAGTAGTGACAGTGATAGTAGTACGCTTAATAATACTAGTAGTAGTTGTTTATCTATCTATCTGGTCTCGTTGAAGTAGGCACATTCATACACGTCAGAATTATGAAAGAGGAAACACAGATGGGTCACATGGGGTTAATCAGGAGGAATGGAGGACTCTATTACAAAAGGATTCAGCAGTAACAATACCCACGGTTCTGCCAAGTCCAGCAGTAACAATACCCACGGTTCTGCCAGCAGTAACAATAGTGTCATGTCTGTATCATTAAATAATACTTTAGAGTTGTTTAACTATCTATCTGGTCTCTTGAAGACATTATCAGAATTAAAAGAGGAAACAAGATTCACTTAATGTGGAATGGAGGACTTATTACAAAAGGATTAAACTAATCAATGTGCATTTGAATTAACAATACTCAAGTCTGGGCAAGTCCAGCAGGAACAATGCTGTTTACAGAGTTTCTGTTTCTGCTGAATATAACAATACTACAGATATTTTCAAGTATCTTAACAAACAGTCGCTGCCATTAATGAATTGTTTCTATTACAAGTATCAGTTTTCATTTCTGAACGCAGTAACAAACCATGTTTGGTCATATCTTCACAAACTCTAGCCTAAATCTGAATCAGCAATATGGGGCGGTTTCTGGTAACCAGCATAACAATACCCTAGATAGTTAGAGCGTTGGACTAGTAACCGGAAGGTTGCGAGTTCAAAATGTGAAGACTTTAGCTGATAAGGTACAAATTGTTATTACTGCCCCTGAACAGTTTTAATTAACTGGAAGTCCACAGGCATGTTTCTGTCATTGAAAATAAGAATGTGTTCTTAACTGACTTGCCTGGTTAAATTGGACTAGTAACCGTCAAAACCCCGAGCTTAAACATTTAAAAAAATATATACAATTGGCTTAATTATTAATTTACTAACTAAACAATCAAACAGAATTACATAACAAACAAACAGTAGACATTTGGGTTACTACATGATACAACGAAGCCATATGACGGCTTGGTAAACAAAGGAAAGGGGTGGGGACTGAGAAAGAGCGGGAAAGACAAAATGGATTCACTACACACAGTGGATAATTGTACTCATGGACATGCTAATACTTTGCACATGAACGGCCGCTCATTCTGAAAGAAATTGCAATGTACATATTTACGCTTGTATGTCATTGTTGTCTCTCCGTAGAAAACACTTGATCGTCCTGTAGAGTTCATCAGAGTCGCTGGTTAACTTTCCCCAGAAGTCATAATGTCTTTCGTGGTTTTAGGTGGATAGAATGGATACTTCAGAGTACCATTCGGAAATGTTCTCATAGAATAGATGCTTCGGCGATGGTCGGTATTCTCGTCCTAGATTTACGTAATTTCTAGCTGCGGACTAGTAATTATACGTCTAAGATTTGCTCTTATTCTGTAGTGATCGATAGTCTCAGAGTTTAGCCATCTCCAGCCGTGTAGCCAAAACTACAACTGTATGTAATATCTTTATTCCCCTGAGCTTTTACTTCAGGACACATTCATGCATAGCATATACAATAATCTGTAAAACATTGAAATATGTACAGATAAATGAAGTCAACAAATTGGAGGTAGATCCGTGTGCACAGATATTCAATGTGCTGGCACTGGCAGGAAAGCAGCTTGGGAACCAAAACACATATTTGCCTAACCCTAGCCCTAACCCTAGCCCTAGCCCTAACCCTAACCCTAGCCCTAACCCTAGCCCCTAGCCCTAACCCTAACCCTAGCCCTAACCTAGCCCTAACCCTAACCCTAACCCTAACCCTAACCCTAGCCCTAACCCTAACCCTAGCCCTAACCCTAGCCTAACCCTAGCCCCTAACCCTAACCCTAACCCTAACCCTAACCCTAACCCTAACCCTAGCCCCTAGCCCTAACCCTAGCCCTAACCCTAGCCTAACCCTAACCCTAACCCTAGCCCTAGCCCTAACCCTAGCCCCTAACCCTAGCCCTAGCCCTAACCCTAGCCCTAGCCCTAACCCCTAGCCCTAACCCTAACCCTAGCCCTAACCCTAGCCCTAACCCTAGCCCTAGGCCTAACACACTTGAAGAGACAATGACTGGACTCGATGAAATATGCAAAATTCAGTGTGCAAAATTATAATAAGTATTTAATCAAGGTCGGTCATTGACTTGTGGCCCTTTATACACGGTAGCCCTAGAATAAATGTTTTGCAGGACAGAATGTCCCTAGCCCTAACCCTAGCCCTTTACTGCAGCCTCTAATGCCCTAGCATTATCCCTTACCCAGCCTCTACTGTTCTGCATTCATCACCTTAAGAGACTCTACTGTTCTGATGCAGCCTCTACTGTTCTATGCAAAATCTCAGTTCTGCAAAATTTAATAAGCCTCTACTGTTCTGCAATCACCTTACTGCAGCCTCTACTGTTCTGCATTATCACCTTATAGCCTCTACTGTTCTGAATAAATGTTTTGGAGGCAGATCACCTTACTGCCCCTACTGTTCCTGCATTATCACTTTACTGCAGCCTCTACTGTCCTGCATTATCACCTTACTGCAGCCTCTACTGTTCTGCATTCATCACCTTACTGCAGACCTCTACTGTCTGCATGCACTGCAGACTCTACTTCTGCATTATCACCTTACTGCAGCCTCTACTGTCCTGCATTATCACCTTACTGCAGCCTATACTGTTCTGCATTATCACTTTACTGCAGCCTCTACTGTTCTGCATTATCACCTTACTGCAGCCTCTACTGTCCTGCATTATCACCTTACTGCAGCCTCTACTGTTCTGCATTATCACCTTACTGCAGCCTCTACTGTCCTGCATTATCACTTTACTGCAGCCTCTACTGTTCTGCATTATCACTTTACTGCAGCCTCTACTGTTCTGCATTATCACCTTTACTGCAGCCTCTACTGTTCTGCATTATCACCTTACTGCAGCCTCTACTGTTCTGCATTATCACCTTTCTACTGTTCTGCATTACTGCAGCCTCTACTGTTCTGCATTATCACTTTACTGCAGCCTCTACTGTTCTGCATTATCACCTTACTGCAGCCTCTACTGTTCTGCAGCCTCTATCACCTTACTGCAGCCTCTACTGTTCTGCATTATCACCTTACTGCAGCCTCTACTGTTCTGCATTATCACCTTACTGCAGCCTCTACTGTTCTGCATTATCACCTTACTGCAGCCTCTACTGTTCTGCATTATCACCTTACTGCAGCCTCTACTGTTCTGCATTATCACCTTACTGCAGCCTCTACTGTTCTGCATTATCACCTTACTGCAGCCTCTACTGTTCTGCATTATCACCTTACTGCAGCCTCTACTGTTGAATACCATCTCTTGTGAAATAATCTTTATTAGATTTACTATACACGGCCTTCGGAAGGTATTATGTTACGTTACAGCCTTATTCTAAAATGTATTTAAAAAAACAAAAAGAACTCTCCATCATTCTTCAATGGAAGAGGTCTGGAACCACCAAGACCCTTCCTAGAGCTGGCCGCCCGGCCAAACTAAGCAATCGGGGGAAAGGGTATTGGTTAGGGAGGTGACCAAGAAACCGATGGTCAATCTGACAAAGCTCTAGAGTTCCCCTGTGGAGATGGGAGAACCTTCCAGAAGGACAACCATCTCTGCAGCACTCTACCAATCAGGGCTTTATGGTAGAGTGGCCAGACGGAAGCCACTTGACAGCTCGCTTGGAGTTTTCCAGAAGGCACTTAAAGACCATGAGAAACAAGATTCTCTGGTCTGATGAAACCAAGATTGAACTCTTTGGCTTGAATGCCAAGGGTCACGTCTGGAGGAAACCTGGGAGACTAGTCAGGATCGAGGCAAAGATGAAAGGAGTAAAGTACAAAGAGTTCCCGAGGGTAACAATATGTCGTTCTGTCTCTAAGTAAGGCAGTTAACACACTGTTTCCTGGGCGCCAATGACGTGGATGTCAATTAAGGTAGCCCCCCTCTGATTCAAAGGGGTTGGGTTAAATGCAGAAGACATGTTTAATTTGAAAATATTCAGTTGTACAACTGACTAGGTATCCCCCCTTCCCTTTCCTTGATGAAAGCCTGCTCCAGAGCACTCAGGATCTCAGACTGGGATGAAGGTTCACCTTCCATCAGGACAACGACCCTAAGCACACAGCCAAGACAACGCAGGAGTGGCTTCGGGACAAGTCTCTGAATGTCCTTGAGTGGCCCAGCCAGAGCCCGGACTTGAACCCGATTGAACATCTCTGGAGAGACCTGAAAAGAGCTGTGCAGAGGCGTTCCCCATCCTACCTGACAGAGTTTGAGAGGATCTGCAGAGAGGAATGGGAGAAGCTCCCCAAATACAGGTGTGCCAAGCTTGTAGCGTCATACCCAATTAAGACTCGAGACTGTAATCGCTGCCAAAATTACTTTAACATAGTACTGAGTAAAGGGTCTGAATACTTTCGGAAATGTGATATTTCACAAAAAAATATGTTTTATACATTTTCAAAAATGTCTAAAAACCTATTTTTGCTTTGTCATTATGGGTTATTGTGTGTAGATTGCTGAGGGGAAAAAAACAATTTAATCAATTTTAGAATAAGGCTGTAACATAACAAAATCGGGGAAACGTCTAGGTGTCTGAATACTTTCTGAATGCACTATATGTATTATATAATTCTGGATGTTCTCCTCTGTACAGCTTCCAGTAGTTTCCGGGGCAGAGATGGAAGCTGGTTTTGAAGCATCTTGAAGTTATTCACATTCTTTGCTATGCAGTCCACACATATCCTGTAAGACAAAGCAACATGTTTAAAGTGGAAATCGGCAGATGCTGTATCCATATTTGGACATATAAATGAATGATATGTACCCATTGCTTCTTGAAGACTATAACTTATCAACTTCCTCTTGAGCTGAGTTCAACTGTCGGACCCAATCAGAACCCGGTAAATGATCTGGTTTAACGCCAATGTTTGTTTGTTTGTAAACAAAGTGAATTTAAACAATAACCACCATAAAACTAGCCCGTCATCCATAGAACATGGTGGTAAAAATCTATAATGGTCAGTCCGTCCATCCATAGCTCTGTCTATACATGTGAGTGGTTTCTCCCTCTCTGTCTATACATGCCCCTCCGGCCCCATACCAAAACTATAATGGTCAGTCCTTCCATCCATAGCTCTGTCTATACATGTGAGTGGTTTCTCCCTCTCCCCCATACCAAAACTATAATGGTCAGTCCCCATCCACCAAAACTCCCTCTCGGCCCCATAAAAACTGGTCAGTCCGTCCATCCATAGCTCTGTCTATACATGTGAGTGGTTTCTCCATCCATAGCTCTGTCTATACATGTGAGTGGTTTCTCCCTCTCCGGCCCCATACCAAAACTATAATGGTCAGTCCTTCCATCCATAGCTCTGTCTATACATGTGAGTGGTTTCTCCTCTCTGGTTCCCTCTCTGGCCCCATAAAAACTGGTCAGTCCTTCCATCCATAGCTCTGTCTATACATGTGAGTGGTTTCTCCCTCTCTGGCCCCATACCAAAACTATAATGGTCAGTCCTTCCATCCATAGCTCTGTCTATACATGTGAGTGGTTTCTCCTCTCAGCCCCATACCAAAACTATAATGGTCAGTCCGTCCATCCATAGCTCTGTCTATACATGTGAGTGGTTTCTCCCTCTCCGGCCCCATACCAAAACTATAATGGTCAGTCCGTCCATCCATAGCTCTGTCTATACATGTGAGTGGTTTCTCCCTCTCCGGCCCCATACCAAAACTATAATGGTCAGTCCGTCCATCCATAGCTCTGTCTATACATGTGAGTGGTTTCTCCCTCTCCAGCCCCATACCAAAACTATAATGGTCAGTCCGTCCATCCATAGCTCTGTCTATACATGTGAGTGGTTTCTCCCTCTCCGGCCCCATACCAAAACTATAATGGTCAGTCCGTCCATCCATAGCTCTGTCTATACATGTGAGTGGTTTCTCCCTCTCCAGCCCCATACCAAAACAGGGGAAAACAGTTTGTTATTGTTTCGACAACTGATTTCTACTTTAAGGGACGATGAAAATGGACATTACATGTGACGTAAATAAAATCTGTGATTATTCTGAGAAAGTTTACCGAAAGAGAGGATAAGGCTGGGTCTGGAAAACAAGTGCATCGTTGCTGTGGCCCTGAAAACATGTGAAAACAAACAGTTAGTTGTAGTGTCAGTGATTCTACATTTAACCAGGGCTACTGGGATGATTTGCCTGAAGGCTTTCGTCATACCGTCAAATTCTCATACGTTCCTACTCGGAGGACGTAGTCACAACTACCCCCAAACACAACGACGTCAGAGTCCTTTGCTTGGCTTGCTGTGTGCCACAACCTGCAGGGGAGGAAAGTCAATGAAATGGGGGATTTAATCAAAGTACAGAGAATGTGCACTCCGTTTATTCATTGTACATTTTAGGCTCATTTCTCTTCACTCCTTGATCTGCACTTACAGACTTCAGATGAGATGGAGATGGAATGATTGAACCTTTAGTTTGATCAGGGAGTCATACCAGTCATACCAGTCATACCAGTCATACCAGTCATACCAGTTATACCAGTCATACCAGTCATACCAGTCATACCAGTTATACCAGTCATACCAGTTATACCAGTCATACCAGTCATACCAGTCATACCAGTCATACCAGTTATACCAGTCATACCAGTCATACCAGTCATACCAGTTATACCAGTCATACCAGTCATACCAGTCATACCAGTCATACCAGTTATACCAGTTATACCAGTCATACCAGTCATACCAGTCATACCAGTTATACCAGTCATACCAGTCATACCAGTTATACCAGTCATACCAGTCATACCAGTCATACCAGTCATACCAGTTATACATACCAGTCATACCAGTCATACCAGTCATACCAGTTATACCAGTTATACCAGTCATACCAGTTATACCAGTCATACCAGTCATACCAGTCATACCAGTTATACCAGTCATACCAGTCATACCAGTCATACCAGTCATACCAGTTATACCAGTCATACCAGTCATACCAGTCATACCAGTTATACCAGTCATACCAGTTATACCAGTCATACCAGTCATACCAGTTTTTATTTTTTTATTTTTATTTCACCTTTATTTAACCAGGTAGGCTAGTTGAGAACAAGTTCTCATTTGCAACTGCGACCTGGCCAAGATAAAGCATAGCAGTGTGAACAGACAACACAGAGTTACACATGGAGTAAACAATTAGCAAGTCAATAACACAGTAGAAAAAATGGGCAGTCTATATGTGTGCAAAAGGCATGAGGAGGTATACCAGATTAACACTGGACAGATGGGCATGTACAGGTAGAGATATTGGTGTGCAAAGAGCAGTAAATAAATAAAAACAGTATGGGAATGAGGTAGGTGAAAAAGGGTGAGCTATTTACCTATAGACTATGTACAGCTGCAGCGATCGGTTAGCTGCTCGGATACTCAGTTTTACATAGTCCAGTACTGGATGAGGTGTTGGCTTTAGGGATAATCAGTGAGATACACCTGCTGGAGCGCGTGCTACGGATGGGTGTTGCCATCGTGACCAGTGAACTGAGATAAGGCGGAGCTTTACCTAGCATGGACTTGTAGATGACCTGGAGCCAGTGGGTCTGGCGACGAATATGTAGTGAGGGCCAGCCGACTAGAGCATACCAGTGGTGGGTGGTATAAGGTGCCAAACGGGTGGCACTGTGATAGACTGCATTTGCTGAGTAGAGTGTTGGAAGCCATTTTGTCATACCAGTTCATTTTACTAGGGTAAGCAGTCTTTGTTGCGGAATACCAGGATTTGATTTTGATTGGAGATGTTTGATGTGAGTCTGGAAGGAGAGTACCAGACACCTAGGTACTTATAGATGTCCACATATTCAAGGTTGGAACCATCCAGGGTGGTGATGCTAGTCGGGCATGCGGGTGCAGGCAGCGATAAAAGCATGCATTTGGTTTTACTCGCGTTTAAGAGCAGTTGGAGGCCAGTGCATACCAGTTGGATAGCATGTCCACCAGTATATAGAATGGTGTCGTCTGCGTAGAGAGGTGGATCACCAGCAAGAGCAACATCATTGATATATACAGAGAAAAGAGTCAGTCCCTGTACCCCCATAGAGACTGCCAGAGGACCGGACAGCATGCCCTCTGATTTGACACACTGAACTCTGTCTGCAAAGTAATTGGTGAACCAGGCAAGGCAGTCATCCGACCGAGTCATACCAGTCATACCAGTACTATACCAGTCATACCCCGTGAGTCAAACCAGATACAGCGGAGTTGGGATTCGAGATGGTCCCTGTTTGTTGAGTCATACCAGGATGGATATAGGTCATAGCAGTTTGGGTCAGGGTGTCTCCCCTTTGAAGAGGGGATGACTGCGGCAGGCGGCAGATAGTTTCAGAAATAGCGGGTCCAGATTGTCAAGCCCAGCTGATTTGTACGGGTCCAGGTTTTGCAGCTCTTTCAGAACATCTGCTATCTGGATTTGGGTAAGGAGAACCTGGAGAGGCTTGGGTGAGGAACTACGGGGCGGAGCTGTTGGCCGGGTTGCACCAGTTCAGTTACCAGTCATACCAGTCATACCAGTTATACCAGTCATACCAGTTATACCAGTCATCAGTTACCAGTCATACCAGTCATACCAGTTATACCAGTCATACCAGTTATACCAGTTATACCAGTTATACCAGTCATACCAGTCATACCAGTTATACCAGTCATACCAGTCATACCAGTCATACCAGTTATACCAGTTATACCAGTCATACCAACCAGTCCATACCAGTCATACCAGTACCCAGTTATACCATCACCAGTCATACCAGTCATACCAGTCATACCAGTCATACCAGTTATACCAGTCATACCAGTCAGTCATACCAGTCATACCAGTCATACCAGTCATACCAGTCATACCAGTTATACCAGTCATACCAGTCATACCAGTCATACCAGTTGAATCAGATTAGGAACTAGATTTATCATGATGCTAAACTGTCAGCTACTGTACTACCTTGGTTCGTTGTTGTTTGGATGGTCAAACTCCCTCCATGTCTTTGTGTCAACGTCTAAAACCCATCTATCACCTACAGAAACATAACAGATACAAGAAAGAAAGAACTCCATGGAACAGAAGGTTTTCCAGGTGGGTCAAATTGTTGAGTAACAGCTGAGTTAAGGATTTCATCCTACTGGGTGTAAATGGGTAAATGACTTACTCATTGGTTTGCAGTCCACATTCAGTCCACCAAATAGAAACAAAGTGTTATCAGATACTGCAGTGAGGCTGTGCCACGACCGTCCTCCTGGCACAGTGGATGTTGGCACTCTGGAGAAAACATTTGGAGGGAACAGTTAAACACACCAAAGCTGTTATTATGATAAACACTGGAACGTTTTAAAGATGATCATTTGAAAGAGTGACATATAAATACCTACATTTCAGACCATGTCCATGATTCTAGATCTAGACAATGAATGTCTCTTGGTGTGGTTTCCTAAAGAGAAGGGTAGAAGGAAGGGCAAACCACTGAACATCCCAAAACAGGTCAACAAAACTAGTATTAAACTTGACTGTACAGTAAGCAATGTGATCCCATTAATCTTAGCAATGTTTTACTGTTTTCCGTGTCTCTGCATCAATGCAATAACAAAACGTGAGGAGGAGTTCAAGTCAACAGAGTACTCACCAGTAATCTGCCCCCATAGACATACCCTTTATGACCAAGTGTTGCACCTGCATGGGCAGCTCTGGGGGCAGGAGCACGACCCTGTCGTCAGAAAGAGCTACTTACAGTACAGGTACAGAAGGACAAATTGTTGCTTGGCTGTTTGTGTGCAAATAATAAATTAGTTCATGTATAACCAGCATCATTGTGCTAGCTTAGCATATAGTGCTGCCTCCCTAAACGTGTCTGTGACTGGGCTTGAACCAGGGTCCTCTAGTTCTCCTCTGACTGGGCTTGAACCAGGGTCTTCTACCTCTCCTCTGACTGGGCTTGAACCAGGGTCCTCTACCTCTCCTCTGACTGGGCTTGAACCAGGGTCCTCTACCTCTCCTCTGACTGGGCTTGAACCAGGGTCCTCTACCTCTCCTCTGACTGGGCTTGAACCAGGGTCCTCTACCTCTCCTCTGACTGGGCTTGAACCAGGTTCCTCTACCTCTCCTCTGACTGGGCTTGAACCAGGGTCCTCTACCTCTCCTCTGACTGGGCTTGAACCAGGGTCCTCTACCTCTCCTCCTCTCCTCTGACTGGGCTTGAACCAGGGTCCTCTACCTCTCCTCTGACTGGGCTTGAACCAGGGTCCTCTATCTCTCCTCTGACTGGGCTTGAACCAGGGTCCTCTAGTTCTCCTCTGACTGGGCTTGAACCAGGTTCCTCTACCTCTCCTCTGACTGGGCTTGAACCAGGGTCCTCTATCTCTCCTCTGACTGGGCTTGAACCAGGGTCCTCTAGTTCTCCTCTGACTGGGCTTGAACCAGGGTCCTCTACCTCTCCTCTGACTGGGCTTGAACCAGGGTCCTCTACCTCTCCTCTGACTGGGCTTGAACCAGGGTCCTCTACCTCTCCTCTGACTGGGCTTGAACCAGGGTCCTCTACCTCTCCTCTGACTGGGCTTGAACCAGGGTCCTCTACCTCTCCTCTGACTGGGCTTGAACCAGGGTCCTCTACCTCTCCTCTGACTGGGCTTGAACCAGGTTCCTCTACCTCTCCTCTGACTGGGCTTGAACCAGGGTCCTCTACCTCTCCTCTGACTGGGCTTGAACCAGGGTCCTCTACCTCTCCTCTGACTGGGCTTGAACCAGGGTCCTCTACCTCTCCTCTGACTGGGCTTGAACCAGGGTCCTCTACCTCTCCTCTGACTGGGCTTGAACCACACTACCTCTCCTCTGACTGGGCTTGAACCAGAGTCCTCTACCTCTCCTCTGACTGGGCTTGAACCAGGTTCCTCTACCTCTCCTCTGACTGGGCTTGAACCAGGGTCCTCTATCTCTCCTCTGACTGGGCTTGAACCAGGGTCCTCTAGTTCTCCTCTGACTGGGCTTGAACCAGGGTCCTCTACCTCTCCTCTGACTGGGCTTGAACCAGGGTCCTCTACCTCTCCCCTGACTGGGCTTGAACCAGGGTCCTCTACCTCTCCCCTGACTGGGCTTGAACCAGGGTACTCTAGTTCTCCAAAGTCCTCTACCTCTCCTCTGAATGGGCTTGAACCAGGGTCCTCTAGTTCTCCTCTGACTGGGCTTGAACCAGGGTCCTCTACCTCTCCTCTGACTGGGCTTGAACCAGGTTCCTCTACCTCTCCTCTGACTGGACTTGAACCAGGGTCCTCTACCTCTCCTCTGACTGGGCTTGAACCAGGTTCCTCTACCTCTCCTCTGACTGGACTTGAACCAGGGTCCTCTATGTCACCAACACACACAACCACCAGCTTGACAATGTAGGAACGGATTGAGTTATACAACAGGTACCGATTGGATAGCTCCATCAGCGACATTTCAAGCTAACTAAGTTCCACACAGTGAAGTTATGTTGTGATGTAATCATACAGTGTGTGTCTCTCTTACAGAGCTCTGTGGTTCCCTCCAGCTGGCTAGTGTTGTATCAAAAACGTGGACTTCATTGTTCCATCCCCAACCAACGTT
Source organism: Oncorhynchus keta (assembly GCF_023373465.1). Lineage (NCBI taxonomy): Eukaryota > Metazoa > Chordata > Actinopteri > Salmoniformes > Salmonidae > Oncorhynchus > Oncorhynchus keta. The sequence goes on along the minus strand of NW_026278148.1, from coordinate 73,155 downwards.
CTGCTCCTACAAAACACACAATACAACACGTTGAAAATGGTGGTTGTAATTCATACGTTTGGACGCCATCATAAACAAAAAGCAAAAATGTACCAATGATGCCGTGTCCACGATGAAGCTTTTGTCATCCATGATGTCATCAAGTGTCTTGTGACCATATCCACCAAAATAGGTGACCCTACAGAATGGGAGATTCACAAAGTAGGTGACCCTACAGAATGGGAGATTCACAAAGTAGGTGACCCTACAGAATGGAAGATTCTCAAAGTAGGTGACCCTACAGAATGGAAGATTCTCAAAGTAGGTGACCCTACAGAATGGAAGATTCTCAAAGTAGGTGACCCTACAGAATGGAAGATTCTCAAAGTAGGTGACCCTACAGAATGGAAGATTCTCAAAGTAGGTGACCCTACAGAATGGAAGCTTCTCAAAATAGGTGACCCTACAGAATGGAAGCTTCTCAAAATAGGTGACCCTACAGAATGGAAGATTCTCAAAATAGGTGACCCTACAGAATGGAAGCTTCTCAAAGTAGGTGACCCTACAGAATGGAAGCTTCTCAAAGTAGGTGACCCTACAGAATGGAAGATTCTCAAAGTAGGTGACCCTACAGAATGGAAGCTTCTCAAAGTAGGTGACCCTACAGAATGGGAGATTCACAAAGTAGGTGACCCTACAGAATGGAAGCTTCTCAAAGTAGGTGACCCTACAGAATGGAAGCTTCTCAAAGTAGGTGACCCTACAGAATGGAAGCTTCTCAAAGTAGGTGACCCTACAGAATGGAAGCTTCTCAAAATAGGTGACCCTACAGAATGGAATCTTCTCAAAATAGGTGACCCTACAGAATGGAAGCTTCTCAAAATAGGTGACCCTACAGAACAGAACATTCTTAATTGGTAAAAATCACAAGATGTTCTGTACCTGTAGACTTCCAGTCACTGCACTAAGGCTAGCTAGCATTGGCTAATTGCTAATTGCCAGAATCTCACAGTACTCCCTTAAAAATGTGTCATTTGAACCCTGACTGTCTTCCTGTTTGTAGCAATACTGCAATGGGCTTTGACGTTGTATTCTAATGTTATATGTCACTGACCTGTTGTTGAAAACCCAGCAGCACAGCTTATCTCTGGGTGAAGGAGGAGAGCCACTCTCAGCTTTCACTTTCTTCCATCTGTAGTCCCCATCCAGGAGGTTGACACGGTAAAGCTGCAAGCACACGTCTTTTCAGAATGTAACACACGTGTCTCTGAAGCTAGAGTTCGACACCCATCTGAACCGTCTCCTAACAACGGAAGCCTTAATAATGATTAATAAGCTTTTGGTGATTTTCAGAAAAAATATTTGCATATCAGGGGCACTACAGTTTCTGTTGAGCTAGCTCACCTGATTGGTCTGTCCCGTGTCATCATATCCTCCGAATATGTACATGTGGCCAATTAGAAAGCAGCTGCAGGTGCCTGACATGGGGGGCGGGATCTCTCCTGACATTTGACACATTTCCCTTCAGAAGACAAAATGAATAAACCAACTATGAATACACACAGCATGAAGTTCCAAGGAACAGAGCTAAGTCTTAATGAACATTTGGCTTGGGGGTAGATGTCACATTCTGGGGTCAAACTGAAGATAAGACCAGTGCAGCACTATAGACCAGTCTAATAGTATAGACCAGTCTAATACTATAGACCACTATAGACCAGTCTAATACTATAGACCACTATAGACCAGTGCAGCACTATAGACCAGTCTAATCGTATAGACCAGTCTAATACTATAGACCAGTCTAATACTATAGACCAGTCTAATACTATAGACCAGTCTAATACTATAGACCAGTCTAATACTATAGACCAGTCTAATACTATAGACCACTATAGACCAGTCTAATACTATAGACCACTATAGACCAGTGCAGCACTATAGACCAGTCTAATAGTATAGACCAGTCTAATACTATAGACCAGTCTAATACTATAGACCAGTCTAATACTATAGACCAGTCTAATAGTATAGACCAGTCTAATACTATAGACCAGTCTAGTACTATAGACACTATAGACCAGTCTAATACTATAGACCAGTCTAATACTATAGACACTATAGACCAGTCTAATAGTATAGACCAGTCTAATACTATAGACCACTATAGACCAGTCTAATACTATAGACCAGTCTAATAGTATAGACCAGTCTAATACTATAGACCACTATAGACCAGTCTAATACTATAGACCAGTCTAATACTATAGACCAGTCTAATACTATAGACCAGTTTAATACTATAGACCACTATAGACCAGTTTAATACTATAGACCACTATAGACCAGTCTAATACTATAGACCAGTCTAATACTATAGACCAGTCTAATACTATAGACCACTATAGACCAGTCTAATACTATAGACCACTATAGACCAGTCTAATACTATAGACCAGTCTAGCACTATAGACACTATAGACCAGTCTAATACTATAGACACTATAGGCCAGTCTAATACTATAGACCAGTCTAGTACTATAGACCAGTCTAATACTATAGACCAGTCTAATACTATAGACCACTATAGACCAGTCTAATACTATAGACCAGTCTAGTACTATAGACCAGTCTAATACTATAGACCAGTCTAGTACTATAGACCAGTCTAATACTATAGACCAGTCTAATACTATAGACCAGTCTAATACTATAGACCAGTCTAATACTATAGACCAGTCTAATACTATAGACCACTATAGACCAGTCTAATACTATAGACAACTATAGACCAGTCTAATACTATAGACCAGTCTAGTACTATAGACCAGTCTAATACTATAGTATAGACCAGTCTAATACTATAGACCAGTCTAATACTATAGACCACTATAGACCAGTATAATACTATATACACTATAGACCAGTCTAATACTATAGACCACTATAGACCACTATAGACCAGTCTAATACTATAGACCACTATAGACCAGTCTAATACTATAGACCACTATAGACCAGTCTAATACTATAGACCACTATAGACCAGTCTAGCACTATAGACCAGTCTAATACTATAGACCACTATAGACCACTATAGACCAGTCTAATACTATAGACCACTATAGACCAGTCTAATACTATAGACCAGTCTAATACTATAGACCACTATAGACCACTATAGACCAGTCTAATAATATAGACCACTATAGACCAGTCTAATACTATAGACCACTATAGACCACTATAGACCACTATAGACCAGTCTAATAATATAGACCACTATAGACCAGTCTAATACTATAGACCACTATAGACCACTATAGACACTATAGACCAGTCTAATACTATAGACCACTATAGACCACTATAGACCACTATAGACCAGTTTAATACTATAGACCACTATAGACCAGTCTAATACTATAGACCAGTCTAGTACTATAGACTATAGACCAGTCTAATACTATAGACCACTATAGACCAGTCTAATACTATAGACACTATAGACCAGTCTAATACTATAGACACTATAGACCAGTCTAATACTATAGACCAGTCTAATACTATAGACCACTATAGACCAGTCTAATACTATAGACACTATAGACCAGTCTAATACTATAGACACTATAGACCAGTCAAGCACTATGTGTTGTATCTGTTGATAAGCAACTGCTTGCTAAGGATATGGCTAGGGTTAGGTTCCATGTGTAACTCTGTGTTGTTGTTGTTGTTTGTGTCGCACTGCTTTGCTTTATCTTGACCAGGTCACAGTTGTAAATGAGAACTTGTTCTCAACTAGCCTACCTGGTTAAATAAAGGTGTTCTCAACTAGCCTACCTGGTTAAATAAAGGTGTTCTCAACTAGCCTACCTGGTTAAATAAAGGTGTTCTCAACTAGCCTACCTGGTTAAATAAAGGTGTTCTCAACTAGCCTACCTGGTTAAATAAAGGTGTTCTCAACTAGCCTACCTGGTTAAATAAAGGTGTTCTCAACTAGCCTACCTGGTTAAATAAAGGTGTTCTCAACTAGCCTACCTGGTTAAATAAAGGTGTTCTCAACTAGCCTACCTGGTTAAATAAAGGTGTTCTCAACTAGCCTACCTGGTTAAATAAAGGTGTTCTCAACTAGCCTACCTGGTTAAATAAAGGTGTTCTCAACTAGCCTACCTGGTTAAATAAAGGTGTTCTCAACTAGCCTACCTGGTTAAATAAAGGTGTTCTCAACTAGCCTACCTGGTTAAATAAAGGTGTTCTCAACTAGCCTACCTGGTTAAATAAAGGTGTTCTCAACTAGCCTACCTGGTTAAATAAAGGTGATCTCAACTAGCCTACCTGGTTAAATAAAGGTGTTCTCAACTAGCCTACCTGGTTAAATAAAGGTGTTCTCAACTAGCCTACCTGGTTAAATAAAGGTGTTCTCAACTAGCCTACCTGGTTAAATAAAGGTGTTCTCAACTAGCCTACCTGGTTAAATAAAGGTGTTCTCAACTAGCCTACCTGGTTAAATAAAGGTGTTCTCAACTAGCCTACCTGGTTAAATAAAGGTGTTCTCAACTAGCCTACCTGGTTAAATAAAGGTGTTCTCAACTAGCCTACCTGGTTAAATAAAGGTGAAATAAATAAATAAAAAGGTTAAGAATAAGGGTATGGGTTAAGTTTAGGGTAAGGGTTAATTTTAGGGTATGGGTTAAGTTTAGGGTAAGGGTTAATTTTAGGGTATGGGTTAAGTTTAGGTAAGGGTTAATTTTAGGGTATGGGTTAAGTTTAGGGTAAGGGTTAAGTTTAGGGTATGGGTTAAGTTTAGGGTATGGGTTAATTTTAGGGTATGGGTTAAGTTTAGGGTAAGGGTTAATTTTAGGGTATGGGTTAAGTTTAGGGTAAGGGTTAATTTTAGGGTATGGGTTAAGTTTAGGTAAGGGTTAATTTTAGGGTATGGGTTAAGTTTAGGTAAGGGTTAATTTTAGGGTATGGGTTAAGTTTAGGTAAGGGTTAAGTTTAGGGTATGGGTTAAGTTTAGGGTATGGGTTAATTTTAGGGTATGGGTTAAGTTTAGGGTAAGGGTTAATTTTAGGGTATGGGTTAAGTTTAGGTAAGGGTTAATTTTAGGGTATGGGTTAAGTTTAGGTAAGGGTTAAGTTTAGGGTAAGGGTTAAGTTTAGGGTAAGGGTTAAGTTTAGGGTAAGGGTTAAGTTTAGGGTATGGGTTAAGTTTAGGTAAGGGTTAAGTTTAGGGTATGGGTTAAGTTTAGGGTATGGGTTAAGTTTAGGTAAGGGTTAAGTTTAGGGTAAGGGTTACGTTTAGGGTATGGGTTAAGTTTAGGGTAAGGGTTAAGTTTAGGGTTAGGATAAGGATTAAGTTTAGGGTAAGGGTTAAGTTTAGAGTAAGGGTTAAGTTTAGGTAAGGGTTAAGTTTAGAGTAAGGGTTAAGTTTAGGGTTAGGATAAGGGTTAGGGTAAGGGTTAAGTTTAGGGTAAGGGTTAAGTTTAGGGTAAGGGTTAAGTTTAGGGTAAGGGTTAAGTTTAGGGTAAGGGTTAGGGTAAGGGTTAAGTTTAGGGTTAGGATAAGGGTTAGGGTACGTAGATACTTAGTTGAAATGTTACTGGTCTGCATCTACAGAGGGAATATCCAGATACAGTGTTATTCCCACACAACTTCTCCATTCATATTCTTTACCCTGTGTTATATACAGCCCATACACACAAACACTATGTTAGAATTCCATTCATATTCTTTACCCTGTGTTATATACAGCCCATACACACAAACACTATGTTAGAATTCCATTGATATTCTTTACCCTGTGTTATATACAGCCCATACACACAAACACTATGTTAGAATTCCATTGATATTCTTTACCCTGTGTTATATACAGCCCATACACACAAACACTATGTTAGAATTCCATTCATATTCTTTACCCTGTGTTATATACAGCCCATACACACAAACACTATGTTAGAATTCCATTCATATTCTTTACCCTGTGTTATATACAGCCCATACACACAAACACTAAGTTAGAATTCCATTGATATTCTTTACCCTGTGTTATATACAGCCCATACCCACAAACACTATGTTAGAATTCCATTGATATTCTTTACCCTGTGTTATATACAGCCCATACACACAAAACACTATGTTAGAATTCCATTGATATTCTTTACCCTGTGTTATATACAGCCCATACACACAAACACTATGTTAGAATTCCATTGATATTCTTTACCCTGTGTTATATACAGCCCATACACACAAACACTATGTTAGAATTCCATTGATATTCTTTACCCTGTGTTATATACAGCCCATACCCACAAACACTATGTTAGAATTCCATTGATATTCTTACCATACACCTCTATCTAAGTCATACAACCAGATTTCATCACTGGGAAGGAACACTTCACCCTCAGCGGTTGACTGCAGAACAGAATCAAAAACAAATCTAAGCACGTTGTTACTGAGAAAATACATCTATCAGCAGCATGTATGTTTTAAACAGTATACGTGAATGCTAAACATCAATTCAAAACAACACCATCAATTAGCAATGCTTTCAAGATAGTTCCAGGAAGGGAATTTACAAATCATGTTTGAGGCTTTACCATGTAGCCTCCCCAGACGTGCAGAGTATTTCCCTCTAATACAGCTGTGTGACCACTTCGCTCAAGGGCAACAAGTTCCACACGGTGTTTCTCAACGGCAGAATCCATAGTTTCTACAAAACTTCTTAGAAAGTGAAAACACAAAGAAAAAAGGAGAGAATGAAATGTACAAAGATCTCCATGCCAGGATTTTTATTTCCTCTGCCAGGAGTTTTATTATCTCTGCCAGGATTTTTATTATCTCTGACCCAAATCTGTTCAAAATCTTTTTTTTTTTTTTTTTTATAGGCCCAAGCTGCTAATTTTGACTACAGACTTTGGCAGCAAATAGAATGTGCAGGGGCTGGAAGTTTATAAGTAGCTGAGACGTTCCAACCTCTAGGAAAACAAGTTGTTCTTGCCCTGACAGCGTTTATTGTAGCGGAAGGTCAAAGGTCATGTCACCTTGTCACCAGACCATTACTCCCTCTGGCCACGCCCCCTTACCTGAAAACGCCACAACACTCACCGAATACCTCTCCGCTGCCTGTTCCACTCTCTTTATACCACTCCCTATGAGCAGTTTGTTTTCCTGTGCTTAGCGGTGTGTGCTTGTTTATGCAACGGGCAGCTCGTCCCTTCACTTCACTCAGATGTACTCCTGAGGGCAGAACATATCATGTGACATGTTTGAAATAGCCTGCTGGGACCAGCCTGGTCGTGCAATAGTTCACATGCTGTTACACTTCACGTATCAAGTGATGTGAAACGAAACGCGAGCCAGCCGTCTGTATTATGACTGGAACCAAGTCTTTGATTGGATGGAAACAACCCCCCCCTCCCCCTTCTAGGTAGAGTTCCCTCTGTCCAGTCTCAACGTTAACAGCGAAGAGGCGACTCCGTGATGCTGTTCTTCTAGGTAGAGTTCCCCCTGTCCAGTCTCAACGTTAACAGCGAAGAGGCGACTCCGTGATGCTGTTCTTCTAGGTAGAGTTCCGCTGTCCAGTCTCAACGTTAACAGTGAAGAGGCGACTCCGGGATGCTGGCTTTCTAGGTAGAGTTCCCTCTGTCCAGTCTCAACGTTAACAGTGAAGAGGCGACTCCGGGATGCTGGCTTTCTAGGTAGAGTAGGTCATTTTCTAGGCCATTTTGTGCCTGTAATCGAACCCACAAATGCTGATGCTCCAGATACTCAACTAGTCTAAAAAAGGCTAGTTGTATTGCTTCTTTAATAAGAACAACAGTTTCCAGCTGTGCTAGCATAATTGCAAAAGGGTTTTCTAATGATCAATTAGCCTTTTAAAATTATAAACTTGGATTAGCTAACACAACGTGCCATTGGAACACAGGAGTGATGGTTGCTGATAATGGGCCTCTGTACGCCTATGTGGATATTCCATTAAAAAATATGCTGTTTCCAGCTACAATAATAATTTACAACATTAACAATGTCTACACTTTATTTCTGATAAACTTTATGATATTTCATTGTATAAAAGAATGGGCTTTTTTTTTTAAAAAACAAGGACATTTCTAAGTAACCCCACAGTTTTGAATGGTAGTGTGTGTATATATATACATATATTTATGTTTTTATATTTATTTACATATTTATTTTTTTACCCCTTTTTCTCCCCAATTTCGTGATATGCAATTGGTAGTTACAGTCTTGTCCAATCATAGCAACTCCTGTACGAAGGTCGAGGGCCATGCATCCCCCGAAACATGACCCCGCCAAGCTGCACTGCTTCTTGACACACTGCTTGCTTAACCCAAAAGCCAGCCGCACCAATGTGTCAGAGGAAACACAGTACAACTGGCGACCGTGTCACACGGGAGTTGGTAGAGCGTGATGGGACAAGGACATCCCGGATGGCCAAACCCTCCCCTAACTCGGAAGACGCTGGGCCAATTGGACATTGCCTCATGGATCACCCGGTCATGGCCGGCTGCATCACAGCCCGGGATCGAACCCGGATCTGTAGTGACGCCTCAAGCACTGCAGTGCCTTAGACCGCTGTGCCACTCAGAGGCCGAAAGATGACACTTGAGATTTCTGTTGTCAAATGTCAGTTTTGTGAGAATGACACAGCTAGATACATCTACTTTAAACCCTAGCTAACTATTAAAAACATTGCTATAATCTACACACAATACCACAGATTATTCTACGACTCACAACATTTTGTTTTCTCTCATGGCCACCAAATGTTTGCATACTACCGGTACAGTGAACAGGTTTAGCTAATACTGTAACATTATGGAACAATGGGGTAAACAATAGTGAGCAGGGAGAGGCTATACGGACACTTCTGGCATGAAAAACAATGACATATGTTGCACAGCTGAGAGCAGAGTAAACCGGACCACAGAGGGTGGTGACAGCTAAGGACACTGTGTCCTGGTGTTGTTGTCCTTCATGCTCTTCCCATTGAGTAGACTGTCCTGGTGTTGTTGTTCTTCATGCTCTTCCCATTGAGTAGACTGTCCTGGTGTTGTTGTCCTTCATGCTCTTCCCATTGAGTAGACTGTCCTGGTGTTGTTGTCCTTCATGCTCTTCCCATTGAGTAGACTGTCCTGGTGTTGTTGTCGTTCATGCTCTTCCCATTGAGTAGACTGTCCTGGTGTTGTTGTCGTTCATGCTCTTCCCATTGAGTAGACTGTCCTGGTGTTGTTGTCGTTCATGCTCTTCCCATTGAGTAGACTGTCCTGGTGTTGTTGTCCTTCATGCTCTTCCCATTGAGTAGACTGTCCTGGTGTTGTTGTCCTTCATGCTCTTCCCATTGAGTAGACTGTCCTGGTGTTGTTGTCGTTCATGCTCTTCTCATTGAGTAGACTGTCCTTGTGTTGTTGTCCTTCATGCTCTTCCCATTGAGTAGACTGTCCTGGTGTTGTTGTCCTTCATGCTCTTCCCATTGAGTAGACTGTCCTGGTGTTGTTGTCCTTCATGCTCTTCCCATTGAGTAGACTGTCCTGGTGTTGTTGTCCTTCATGCTCTTCCCATTGAGTAGACTGTCCTGGTGTTGTTGTCGTTCATGCTCTTCTCATTGAGTAGACTGTCCTGGTGTTGTTGTCGTTCATGCTCTTCTCATTGAGTAGACTGTCCTGGTGTTGTTGTCCTTCATGCTCTTCCCATTGAGTAGACTGTCCTGGTGTTGTTGTCCTTCATGCTCTTCCCATTGAGTAGACTGTGACCACGGTGACATCGAGATGTCTACCAATAACTTATTTATTGTGTAGGTTGCTATCCTACTTGAAATGTACATTTTTTTTTTTTCTCACGGGAATATAGGCCATATGTTTTGATCTAAACAAGCCATGTTCTCTGTAGCGATGGTGAAAACATAACGGTCACAAATCTGAGCTCAATTATTATCTGGGGATTTTTCTTCTAGGTCACACAGCATGATATTTATGAACAATTTAGAGCAGACCGAAACGGCTTGTGTCAACTTGAGCTAGCTAACTTGCTAGCTAGCAAGCTAAGAAAAAATGCACTAATTCAACATTGGCTAGCAGTAAATATACTTTAAAAAAAAGTAAAGGTACCTACGAAGCAGGTGCTGAAAATATTCTTCCACTTCACTGCCACTTCAAGAAGATATTTAGTAAAATAGTCTGAGCTTCATGTGTCTCACCCTACAGCGTGAGGTTTGTGCCTGAAACAAAAACAGTAATCTACAGTAGGCATAAGCTATTATTGTAAAGAAATACAGTATGTTAGAGTCATTTTTACAGGATATTTCCAATTACAGTTAACAGTATTTTTTTTTGTTGCATTTGACCCATAATGCAGTACATTCTACAGCATTCATGTTGTAAAACATATTTATGGTATTTTGTTGTGCATTCTACAGTGTTTTACTGTTGAAATGACAGAAAAATCTTAGTGTACAGCGAGAGAGCATTCAGCAATACGACAACAACTATTTATATCAGCTTTACAGTTCAACAAGTAAATAAATGTGGATTATTTTTCTTTAAGCACCATTGAGATCCACCTTAAACTGGAACTATAAATATGAATCACTGGAGGTTGGTTGCACCTTAATTGGGGAGGACAGGCTTGTGGTAACGACCG